>NC_071092.1:16327500-16492500 GCF_027358695.1 Spea bombifrons | reverse complement strand
ATCATGGGTGACTTTAATCTCCCTGATGTGAACTGGAAAACGAAAGTAGCTGGTTGTACCCGGAGTGCGGATATTCTAAACTCCTTACTGGGATTATCTTTAAAATAGGTAGTTGAGGAACCAACTGGTAATGAGGCCATACATATATATATACACACATTTAGTGTTCATAAATGGAGATTTGTTAACAGATATTTCTGTAGGTGAAAGTTTGGGATCTAGTTATCATCAGTCTGTGTGGTTTAATATACGAACAGTGACTGAGTCACACCACACAAAAACAAAAGTTTTAGATTTTAGAAAAGCTGACTTTTCTAAAATGAGAATATGTATAGAGGAGTCATTATCAGACTGGGACAATTTAAATGGCATTCAGGAGAAATGGGATTTTGTAAAATTGTATTAGGCTGGTCAGTAAGAGTAAAAAATTAAAGAAACCGCTATGAGAGGCAAAGAAAGTTATAAGAACTGCCAAATCACATGCAGAAGAGTGAATTGCCCTCTCAGTAAAAAATGGTGATAAAACATTTTTTAGATATATAAATGAGAAACGTGCAAAAAAACAGAATGTTGCAGAATCTTGTAATACCTTTTTTATTGGACTAACAGTATTTAAAATAATAGACGAGCTTTCGGGAGTCCTCCCTTTATCAAGTCAAAAGCATTTCTGACCAAGCAAGTGAAAAACACAGTTTAAAACTGACCAGTACATGTTCTGATACAGGGTTAAAACAGGGGTTAAAACAACACGGTGGAGAATTTGCAGACAAAAAACTAAGAGGGTCGTAAATAGTAAATAGTGGCACAAACCAGGGAACCCAGGCAGACCTATAATAACAGGTATGGACACACTAACCGAACCAATTTCAGGCTTAGTGGAAAATATTTTAAAACCCTTTGTTAAAAACACTAAGAGCTTCATACAAGACACCACTGACTTCCTTAACAAACTCAGTCAAATTACAAACTTGCCTGCCAATTCCATGGATGTGGAATTTCTATATACCAACATCCCACACAAAGATGGAATTGAGGCCTGCTCTCTGTTCCTCTCAGAACATACTCATAACCAGAAATACAGTCCTCAAACCATTACTAAACTCATAGAATTCATCCTCACACACAACTACTTCAGTTTTAACAACAATATATATCTGCAAACCATGGGCACTGCCATGGGGACGAGAATGGCACCACAATATGCCAATCTATTTATGGCTGACCTGGAACAACGATTCTTGGAAACACAACTTCACAAACCCTACAAATATTATCGCTACATTGATGACATTTTCATTGTCTGGACGGAGGGAAAAGAAAACCTCAGAAAGTTCCATAACGGATTCAATACATTTCACCCATCTATCAAACTCAAAATGGACTTCTCCACAGAAAGTGTAAACTTCTTGGATACAACTGTCACAATAAACAAGGACACACTACATACATCCCTATACAGAAAACCCACAGACCGATCTTTCTTGGTTATTCAAGAAAGAATAATTGGTTATTCATGCACAAATCCAGCTTCTATCCATCCCACACAAAGCAAGGCATCATCCATAGCCAAGCCACCAGGTACCACCGCATCTGCTCCAACACTGATGACAGAGACATGCATCTAAAAACACTGTCTGAGACACTCAAACAAAAGGGATACAAACCAAGGATCATCAATCAGAAAATTAACTCTGCTCTACAAACATCACTCGAACACCTGCTGCAATACACAGACAAACAAACATCCTCACGCATACCTCTAGTAGCCACATACAATCCTGCCCTAGAAGAAATCCGAAAAATCATCAAGGATCTGCAGCCAATGCTAGCAGAGGATGTGGTGTTAAAAGAAATTTTCCCTGAACCCCCCATCTTGGCCTTCAGACAACCAGCTAATCTCAAACAAAAGCTGGTGAGTAGCAAACTACATACTGAAACAACACACACAGATAATGGAAGCAAACCATGCAACAAAGCCAGATGCAAACTTTGCCAACACATCTGTACCAGCAACACAGTCACGCACAACAACAAGACATACAATATTAAAGGATCATACTCATGCACTTCACAAAATGTTGTATACATGATTCAATGCACCAAATGTACTATAGGGTGTTACATTGGTGAAACCTGCCAGCAACTCAATAAAAGGATGAATCTGCACAGATACTCCATCAACCATCATGATGAAGAAAACCTTTGCACTCCAGTTGGGCACCACTTCACCCAAACAGGTCACTCCATATATGACCTTAAAATCAAAACACTGAGGGGTAATTTCAAAAACACCCAAGAAAGAAAGACATTTGAAGCCAAAATGATACACTTTTAGGCTAGGTTTCCACTTGGGTTTTTGTTCCGCGTTTTTTTCTTGATGAAAAACGCCAGGAAAACTGCCAAGAAAACTGCCGCTGCATTTACCTGCGTTTGGCTAGGTTTCCACTTGGGTTTTTGTCCGGCGTTTTTTTCTTGATGAAAAACGCCAGGAAAACTGCCAAGAAAACTGCCGCTGCATTTACCTGCGTTTTGGCGTTTTTTCTGCAGTTTTTTCTGGCGTTTTAGCCTTTCTGTGGAAATTGCTTTTTTTGACCTTAGGCAGTTTTTCCAGCCTTTACAAGTTAGAAGTTTCACCCAGCTAAAAGGGATTAGGATAAATGGCAAGTATCTGCCCTCTCCTGATGTCATTTACTTGGTAGACCCTTTTGTCTCTTTTCTGTGGTTTGTAAGGCATGCTTTATTCCGAATGTCTGCTCCTCTGGGAAGATTGGCCCCAAATGATGGTGCAAATTGTTTGCTGTTGCTTTTGGCACGCAGGATCCGGTCGCGTATGTTTGTTTGTAATGGCATGTTTGTTCCAAATGGTGTAAAATTCAATATGAACCAGTCCAGGACTTTGTTTTGTGTGAAACTGTTTGTTTTCAGCCTATTTCTCGTAGGACACACAGATACTGGGTCCATCCTCTGCATTGTAACTGTGGAAAAAACGCCATAAAAAACGCCAAGGCAATAAACCCACATGGCTTTTTCATGGCGTTTTTTCTCTCCCATAGACTTCTATTGGAGAAAAAAAGCCAAGATTTCTTGCAAAAAACGCCAGAGTGTCAACATGCTGCAGTTTTGAAAAACTGCCACAGAGCCCAAAAAAGCAGAAAAACGCCAAAGAGGACTAAAAAAACGCCAAACAGAAAAACGCCAGGTGGAAATGGCATTTTGCGATTTCCTATTGAATTACAGCTAACATCTGGCTGCATGCGTTTTTCACAAAAAAACGCCAGGTGGCGCTATTGGCGTTTTTATAGGCGTTTTTAGCTAAAAAAACCCAAGTGGAAACCTAGCCTTTTGGCGTTTTTTCTGCAGTTTTTTCTGGCATTTTAGCCTTTCTGTGGAAATTGCTTTTTTTGACCTTAGGCAGTTTTTCCAGCCTTTACAAGTTAGAAGTTTCACCCAGCTAAAAGGGATTAGGATAAATGGCAAGTATCTGCCCTCTCCTGATGTCATTTACTTGGTAGACCCTTTTGTCTCTTTTCTGTGGTTTGTAAGGCATGCTTTATTTCGAATGTCTGCTCCTCTGGGAAGATTGGCCCCAAATGATGGTGCAAATTGTTTGCTGTTGCTTTTGGCACGCAGGATCCGGTCGCGTATGTTTGTTTGTAATGGCATGTTTGTTCCAAATGGTGTAAAATTCAATATGAACCAGTCCAGGACAAGATTTCTTGCAAAAAACGCCAGAGTGTCAACATGCTGCAGTTTTGAAAAACTGCCACAGAGCCCAAAAAAGCAGAAAAACGCCAAAGAGGACTGAAAAAACGCCAAACAGAAAAACGCCAAGTGGAAATGGCATTTTGCGATTTCCTATTGAATTACAGCTAACATCTGGCTGCAGGCGTTTTTCACAAAAAAACGCCAGGTGGCGCTATTGGCGTTTTTATAGGCGTTTTTAGCAAAAAAAACCCCAATGGAAACCAAGCCTTAGGCTTGGTTTCCATTGGGTTTTTTTTTGCTAAAAACGCCTATAAAAACGCCAATAGCGCCACCTGGCGTTTTTTTGTGAAAAGCCTTAGGCTTGGTTTCCATTGGGTTTTTTTTTGCTAAAAACGCCTATAAAAACGCCAATAGCGCCACCTGGCGTTTTTTTGTGAAAAACGCCTGCAGCCAGATGTTAGCTGTAATTCAATAGGAAATCGCAAAATGCCATTTCCACTTGGCGTTTTTCTGTTTGGCGTTTTTTCAGTCCTCTTTGGCGTTTTTCTGCTTTTTTGGGCTCTGTGGCAGTTTTTCAAAACTGCAGCATGTTGACACTCTGGCGTTTTTTGCAAGAAATCTTGGCTTTTTTTCTCCAATAGAAGTCTATGGGAGAGAAAAAACGCCATGAAAAAGCCATGTGGGTTTATTGCCTTGGCGTTTTTTATGGCGTTTTTTCCACAGTTACAATGCAGAGGATGGACCCAGTATCTGTGTGTCCTACGAGAAATAGGCTGAAAACAAACAGTTTCACACAAAACAAAGTTCTGGACTGGTTCATATTGAATTTTACACCATTTGGAACAAACATGCCATTACAAACAAACATACGCGACCGGATCCTGCGTGCCAAAAGCAACAGCAAACAATTTGCACCATCATTTGGGGCCAATCTTCCCAGAGGAGCAGACATTCGGAATAAAGCATGCCTTACAAACCACAGAAAAGAGACAAAAGGGTCTACCAAGTAAATGACATCAGGAGAGGGCAGATACTTGCCATTTATCCTAATCCCTTTTAGCTGGGTGAAACTTGTAACTTGTAAAGGCTGGAAAAACTGCCTAAGGTCAAAAAAAGCAATTTCCACAGAAAGGCTAAAACGCCAGAAAAAACTGCAGAAAAAACGCCAAAACGCAGGTAAATGCAGTGGCAGTTTTCTTGGCAGTTTTCCTGGCGTTTTTCATCAAGAAAAAAACGCCGGACAAAAACCCAAGTGGAAACCTAGCCTTATGATTGTAAAAACAGAGGACTTAATGTGGATTTGAGCTTCTTAGCACACTATCAAAACTTCCTATTACCTGTGGGTTTTTTTTTTTGGTTTTTTTTGGGGTTTTTTTTTTTTTTCTTCTTCTCTCTCTCCTACACGCTTACCCCTGCTCCCCCCTAGCCTTATCTGTGCAGTATATGCCACTATTTACTATTTACGACCCTCTTAGTTTTTTGTCTGCAAATTCTCCACCATGTTGTTTTAACCCCTGTTTTAACCCTGTATCAGAACATGTACTGGTCAGTTTTAAACTGTGTTTTTCACTTGCTTGGTCAGAAATGCTTTTGACTTGATAAAGGGAGGACTCACGAAAGCTTGTCTATTATTTTAAATACTGTTAGTCCAATAAAAAAGGTATTACAAGATTCTGCAACATTCTGTTTTTTTGCATTTTTATACACTGGACTAATACGGCTACCCCAAACTACAGTATAAATGAGAAAAAGAAAGTTAAACAAGGATTAGTTAGACTAAAAGCAAAAGGAATATATGTAGAAGAGGATAAAGGTTTAGCTGACTGCCTCAATGAATATTTCTGTTCAGTTTTTACAGATGAAAATGAGGGAATGGGACCTCAGTTGGGAAAAAAGACTGAATCATTTGAAATATGTGAGTTTATCGAGGCGGAGGTTCTACTTCAGTTGTCTAAGGTAAAGAGAAATAAGTCGATGAGGCCTGATGGGATACACCCCAAGTTATTAAAAGAGCTTGGGGGTGTACTAGCAAAACCATTAACTGATATATTTAACGAATCATTGGTAACGGGAGTTGTCCCTGGGGATTGGAAAGTAGCGAATGTTGTGCCCATTCACAAAAAAGGCAGTAGGGAAGAGTCGGGCAACTACAGGCCAGTTAGTCTTACATCTGTAGTGGGGAAATTAATGGAAACAATGTTATAGGAAAGGATTGTTGAACATCTGAAGTCACATTTGTTTCAAGATCAAAAACAACATGGGTTTTCCTCAGGAAGATCTTGCCAAACAAATCTTATTGATTTTTTTGATTGGGTGACTAAAGTTATTGATCAAGGTGGTGCAGTAGACATTGCGTATCTGGATTTCAGTAAGACCTTTGACACAATCCCACATAGAAGACTTATAAATAAACTGCAATCTCTGGGTTTAGATCCCAATGTTGTTGAATGGATTAAGGAGTGGCTGAGTGACAGACAACAGAGGGTTGTAGTCAATGGCGTATATTCAGAACAAGGTCTTGTCAACAGTGGGATACCTCAGGGATCTGTACTTGGACCCATTCTTTTTAATATCTTTATTAGTGATATTGCAGATGGTCTTGATGGAAAGGTATGTTTATTTGCTGACGACACAAAACTTTGCAACAGGGTTGATGTTCCTGGAGGAAGAAGCCAAATGGCAAACGATCTAGGTAAACTGGAAAAATGGTCAGAGCTGTGGCAATTGGCATTTAATGTAGATAAATGCAAAGTAATGCACCTGGGGCATAAAAACCCAAGGGCAGAGTATAAAATATTTGATACTGTCCTAACCTCAACGTGTGAGGAAAGGGATTTAGGGGTAATTATTTCTGAGGATTTAAAGGTAGGCAGACAATGTAGTAGAGCAGCAGGTAATGCTAGCAGAATGCTTGGTTGTATAACAAGAGGTATTAGCAGTAGAAAGAGGGAAGTGCTCATTCCGTTGTACAGATCACTGGTGAGACCTCACTTGGAGTATTGTGTACAGTACTGGAGACCGTATCTCCAGAAGGATATAGAAATGTTGGAGAAGGGCTACTAAAATGGTTTATGGATTACAAGATAAACCTTACCAGGACAGGTTAAAGGATCTTAACCTATATAGCCTGGAAAAAAGACGGGACAGGGGGGATATGATAGAAACATTTAAATACTTAAAGGGAATCAACAAGGTAAAGGAAGATAGTTTATTTAAAAGGAGAAATACTACCACAACAAGAGGACACAACCATAAACTAGAGGGGCAAAGGTTTAATGGTAACATCAGAAAATATTACTTTACGGAAAGGGTAGTGGACGCATGGAATAGCCTTCCAGCAGAAGTGGTAGATGTTAATACAGTAAAGTCATTTAACCCCTTAAGGACAATGGGCGGTCCCTAAACCCATTGAAAACAATGCATTTTAAGCCCGTACATGTACAGGCTTTGTCATTAAGGGGTTAAGCAAGCATGGGATAGGCATAAGGCCAAGATAGATATAGGATAACGGCAAGAACTAAAGGAAAGTACTCAGAGGTTGGGCAGACTGGATGGCCTACTGGTTCTTATCTGCCGTCACTTTCTATGTTTCTATGAAGAACTAGACTATGAGCCAGAGGAAGTAGAGGAGATGAGTGGTCAGGAATCAGATTCCTCAGGGAGCAGTGTCCAAATGACTAGTGCACAATTTTCCCCTGAGCCTCCACCTTCTCCGCTACGATCATCACCACCAGCAGCAGCAAAACCTACCAAGTCTAGAGTTAAAGCAATTAGCAGTCCCACTATGGCCAGTACTGTTACCACCAGTCCCACCACCACTAGTTCTGCCTCTGTTCATCCACCCCGAGCAGTAGAAGCAGCACCCAAGGCACACTCCAAGGCTATGCGCGCCCCAATTTGGGAGCACTTTGAAAATGTTGAAGAAGGGCGTTATGGAAAGTGCAAACATTGTGGGAAGCTAATAAGTAGAGGGAAAGTGTCTGGCCATTTTACCAGTGCTAGCATGAAGCATCACCTCAGCACTCAACACAACACTGTGGTATTGGGGAAAGATGCAGAAGTAAAACTTAGTGCAGGCAGCATAGCTGGTGGCCGTGGAAAAACCCGAACAGCTGCTTCTGAGCCAATAGCAGCAGCAGCAGGTAGTGCTGGCAGCCAGAGACCAAGGCAGGTTGGAGCACTGCATGTCCAGCCCACCCTGGAACAATTTGTGGCATTCCAATCAAAAAGGTGAATGTCCAAACAGCAGGCCAATAAAGTAACGCGACTTATTGGTCAGTTCATTGCTGTTGGAGGGGCATCCTTCTCTATGATTGAAGGGGAGCCTTTCAAACAATTGATGGCGGCTGTGGCTCCACAATATACAGTTCCGTCACGTTCCACTTTCAGCAGGAACATTGTCCCCTCATTGTATCGGTCCTGTGTTTCAGCAGTGAAAGAGGAGCTTTCCAAGGCTGCTGGTCAGTCTGTTCATTTCACAACAGATTTGTGGAGTGCACCTAGTGGGCAGCATGCCTTTCTTTCTTTGACAGCACACTGGTGGCAGCCCGGTGTGCCCAAGGAAGCTGCTGCAGCAGGCTACCGATCATTCCTTCTCCATGCAGAATTGATGGATGAAATGCACACTTCCCAAAATATTCTGCATGCGATGAGGAAAATGTTTAGCCTTTGGGTGGGAGCAGAGGCAGGCACCAATGTTGAAGTTGGTTTTGTGGTAAATGACGGAGGTGCCAATATGGTGAAAGCACTGAGAGATGGTCATATTGTTGGTGTGTGCTGTGCAGCCCACATCACCCATCTTGTAGTGAAGGCAGCAATGTCAGAAGGAACTAATGTAGCAGCAGTAGTTCTGTCCCGCTGCAGAAAGATCGCTGGGCACTTTCACCATAGTGTTAAGGCTAGCCAACTTTTGAGGGAAGAGCAAGAGAGGTCAGGTCTTCCCGTACACTGCCTACGTCAGGATGTCAGTACACGGTGGAACTCCACGTTAGACATGCTGGAGAGGATTTTGGAGCAGCAGAGGGCAATCCATAATCTTGCCTCAGAGCATAATATTGGGATTACATCTCCATTGAATAGGGAGGATTGGACAGTGATCGCCCAGCTAGTGGCAGTCCTTAAACCATTCAGGGATGCCACTGAATATTTAAGCTCAAACACTGCCAGTCTGGCCCAGGTAATCCCAGTGTTCTCCCATCTAGGCAGCAAGATGGATGTGTTCCTTGAAAACCGTGAGGCTGTTCACGGTGGAACTCTACATCCTGACGTAGCAGCCATAGTCAGGAAGCTGAAGGATCTGCTAAAAGTACACCTTCGCAAACAGCGTTTTGGGAAGAGGCACTTGGGAGTATAGTTGGACCATCTGACAGAGCTAGCAGCAGAAAGGAGAGTAGTGCTGCTGAAATGGTCAAACTTTACCTCTGTGAAGTTACTTCTGCACCTAATGTTGATCCTCTTAGCTACTGGGATGAAAAGAAGAGTGTGTGGCCTGCACTCTCATGGGTTGCACAGCAGCTTCTATCATGTCCGCCAACCACTGTTCAAAGTGAGCGCGTGTTTTCTATGACTGGAAACATACTGAGTCCACAGCGCTCACGCATGGCACCTCATCTGATGGAGCAGATTGCCTTTCTTAAATTCAATCTGCCCAAGTTGGGTTACCCAGCTCTTAGCTTGGAAAGTTAATTTTCTTTCTCTAATGTTCAAGGTAGTTTCTCCCCCTGGTTGCACATATTTGTGGTGTGGCAACGTCTGCTACCTCCGCCGGTGTAGCCAATTTACGCTAGGGCCTAGTGTCTGAGTTCTGGACGTCCGCTCCCAAACGCCTAGGACTGACAATGCTGCTGCTGCTGCTGGTGGTGGTGCCAGCGTCTCTTTTCTGCCAGTTCACTTCCTGGCTAGTGTCATGCCTCAAATGTCCCTAATGGTAAGGGCAGTTTCTCCCCCCTGGCTGCGTCTGTTTGCGCTGTGCCAAAGCCTGCTACCTCCGCCGGTGTAGCCAGCTTACCCTAGGGCCTTGTGTCTGAGCTCTGGAAGTCCGCTCCCAAACGCCAAGGACTGACAGTGTTTGGATGCTTTGCCCTGGGGTGAAACAGGTGAGCGGGTCGGCAATTGCCCACTCATTCGCCTTTCCCAATGCTGCTACTGCTGCTGGTGGTGGTGCCAGCGTCTCTTCAATGCCAGTTCCCTTCCTGGCTAGTGTCATGCCTCAAATGTCCCTAATGGTAAGGGCAGTTTCTCCCCCCTGGCTGCGTATGTTTGCGGTGTGGCAACGCCTGCTACCTCCGCCGGTGTAGCCAGCTTACGCTAGGGCCTTGTGTCTGAGTTCTGTAAGTCCGCTCCCAAACGCCTAGGACTGACAGTCTTTGGATGCTTTGCCCTGGGGTGAAACAGGTGAGCGGGTCGCCAATTGCCCACTCATTCGCCTTTCCCAATGCTGCTGCTGCTGGTGCCTGCGTCTCTTCTTTGCCAGTTCGCTTGCTGGCTAGAGTCATGCCCAAAATGTCCCTAATGGTAAGGGCAGTTTCTCCCCCCTGGCTGCGTCTGTTTGCGGTGTGGCAACGCCTGCTACCTCCGCCGGAGTAGCCAGCTTACGCTAGGGCCTAGTGTCTGAGCTACTCTGGAAGTCCGCTGCCAAACGTCTAGGACTGACAGTTGTTTGGATGCTTTGCCCTGGGGTGAAACAGGTGAGTAGGTCGCCAATCGCCCACTCATTCGCCTTTTCCATTTTTCAATGCTGCTGGTGGTGGTGGTGGTTCCAGCGTCTCTTCTTTGCCAGTTCGCTTCCTGGCTAGAGTCATGCCCAAAATGTCCCTAATGGTAAGGGTAGTTTCTCCCCCCTGGCTGCGTCTGTTTGCGGTGTGGCAACGCCTGCTACCTCCGCCGGAGTAGCCAGCTTACGCTAGGGCCTTGTGTCTGAGCTCTGGAAGTCCGCTGCCAAACGTCTAGGACTGACAGTTGTTTGGATGCTTTGCCCTGGGGTGAAACAAGTGAGTGGGTCGCCAATTGCCCACTCGTTCGCCTTTTCCATTTCCATTTCATTTTTTTTCGTCTGATACACAACCTACCAAACATAACACACACAATAACACATATAACACAATGACATAACACATAACATACATAACACATATAACACAGTGACATAACACATAACACACATAGCACACACACGTACAATTCACAAATCACAAGGACCTTTCTTCCTGTTATTTGCCCTGGCCTTCACTTCTACACTCACTAGCATTAACGCTATAACTCACACTTCACCCTATAACATTTTTCCATCCACATACCTGCCAACAGACCCAACTTTTTCAGGGACAGTCCTGCTTTTTTCCTGTCCCATCAAATTTAGCTAAACTAGGTATGCTAGTGCACATAGGTATAGCTGGGTAGGGTAGCACTACAACATTAAATAAATATAATAAAGTAAATAATAATAAATATACCTTTAAAATAAAATTAAATAAACCCATGAAAATTAAAATTAAATTATATTTAGACATAATACATCTTTAACCAAAACAGTGCACTGCTAATAATCTTAAAAATAACCGTACATTAACCCTAAGCTATTTTTTAGTTCTTGTCCAACATTTTTCCATTCGTATACCTGCCAACACACCCAACATTTTCGTGGACAGTCCTGCTTTTTTCCAGTCCTGTCCAGTAAAAGTTGGGTTGTTGCAAAGTATGCCATTATAAATAGGTAGCAAATGTTAGGCATGTATTACAAGTGGTCCAAAATCGATTTAAAAATATAAAATAATCCCTATTCTTTTATTAAACATCTATGGATGTGTGACTGTGTATGATAAAAAGGAGGCTAAGTTCTTTGGAGCATTTGTCTAGGTCTCAGACAAGACAACTGCTCGGAGGAACTTAGCCCTCAGTTTCGGGCAATGTGTATTGTGTACAGTACACCTCGGTACGTGTGTGCAACTCTATTGGTCGTTTCAGGGGGCTCGCCTGCCATCAACGAATGAGGTGCATTCTGCAGTTCTGCAATTCATTTGTTGATGCCAGACCAGCCCCCTTCCGGCGACCAATAGAGTCGCACACACACGTATCTTCACGGCGCGAATGCATCTGCTGCTGCTGCACCGATGTGTTCTTAACCCCGTATTAACCCCTGCTACGCAGCCAGGAGAAAACGAAGATGAAACAAGCATAAAGAATGTCCACAAATATTCGCCCGAAAAGAAGACAGGAACGGGCGAATATTCGCGGAATACGAAGGTTTTTTTTCTCCGAAGACGAGTACGAAGACGAACACAAAGAGCCCCCTGGTGCCCAAGTCTAGTTATTAATACAAATGTATTTTATTATTTCCTTATTTTCTAACCGTTTACACAGCACACTAAGGTCTGGGAGATAATCTAATCAAGACAATGTGTATTCCTTATTTTAGTGGCGTCTGTATCCTTTTGTATTGTTAATCCTTTTACTTTTATATTGCCTACGGATTGCGGGGAATTATTGTCCTGAAGGGAGAAGTCGCTTTTGGCGGAGAAGGACAACCTGAGGTCCCTGGTCGGACCGTCACAACTGGTTGGCAGCGGCGGGATCCGACTTCTCCAGGACTGACACTGGGATTGCTTCCTAGTCTGAGGGACACTTTCTTTCCACTGGGATCAATCTTCAGGAAACAGAATGGAGGTGAGCTATGCAGAGCTGATGGACCCATCTGGAGCAACGGCGTTTGTCTCTGTACGGGACCAAACCTCCGGTGGAGGTGATCCTTGCAGTGATTAGAAAAGTGGATCGACTCCGGATTCAAGTATATAAATGGCGTGGTCAAGGACTGTTTGAGCTAGAAAAACAGCCTATTCCAGAGTATGTGGCAGTGGATGGGACTGCGGTCTCCACTGGCACCAGCCCAGCAGAAGAGCTGGCATCAGAGCAGGAGCACCAGGGAGGGGATGCAGGCGGCATTACTCCCCAGCGGATGGGTAAGTGCCCAGGAGATGGCGCAGCCGGCCCATCTCCCCAGCGCCAGCTCACAGATCCAGGAGTGGAGGTACCTGTTCTCGCTCACCAGCGGCTGATCCCAGTTGAGGGAGCTGAGGGTGTCGTCCCTCCTTTCCAACGGCTGGCAGATATCCAGGGAGATGCGGCAGCCGGCCCATATCCCCAGCGGCAGAAGGAGCACCAGGGAGGGGGTGCAGACGGCATCCCTCCCCATCGGCTGAGTAAGTACCCGGGAGATGGCGCAGCTGGGCAGTCTCCCCAGCGGCAGCTCACAGACTCGGGAGCGGAAGAACCTGTCTCCCCAGGAGGCATCCCTCCCCATCGGCTGAGTGAGTACCCGGGAGATGGCACAGCCGAGCAGTCCCCCCAGCAGCAGCAGGAGCACCAGGGAGGGGATGCAGGAGGCTTCACTCCCCAGCGGCTGAGTGAGTGCACGGGAGATGGTGCAGCCGGCCAGTCTCCCCAGCAGCAGCTCACAGATTCGGGAGCAGAAGAACCTGTCCTCCCTCCCCAGCGGCAGATCCCAATTGAGGATATCGTCCTCTCTCTCTCCAGCGGCTGACAGATGGCCTGGGAGACGGCACAGCTGGCCCATCTCCCCAGCGGCAGCAGGAGCACCAGGGAGGGGATGCAGGCGGCATCACTCCGCAGCGGCTGAGTGAGTAACCGGGAGATGGCGCAGCCAGCCAGTCTCCCCAGCGGCAGCTCACAAGTCCGGGACCGGAGGAACCTGTCCTCCCACCCCAGCGGCAGATCCCAATTGAGGGAGCTGAGGATATCGTCCTCCCTCCCCAGCGGCTGACAGATGGCCTGGGAGATGACGCAGCCAGCCCATCTCCCCAGCGGCAGGAGCACCAGGGAGGAGGTGCAGGTGGCATCACTCTGCAGCGGCTGAGTGAGTGCATGGGAGATGGCGCAGCCAGCCAGTCTCCCCAGCCGCAGCTTACAAGTCTGGGAGCAGAGGAACCTGTCCTTCCTCCCCAGTGGTAACAAGAGCACCAGGGAGGGGACGCAGGCACCATTACTCCTCAGCAGCTGAGCAAGTGCCTGAGAACCTGTGCAACCAGCCCATCCCTCCAGCAGGATCACCAGGGAAGGGATGTAGGTGGCATCACTCCCCAGCGGCTGAGTACACTCCAGGGAGAAGGGGCAGTCGGCACTTCTCTCCAGCGGCTGGTATGTTCATAGGGAGAGGCAGAGTTTGGCCGGGGGAGCACTGCACTTGTAGGGGCAATTGGGCTAGGGGAACAGTTGGGACGGGATGGACTGACTAACTTCAGAGTCAATACATCTGGGGTCTCCTCCTGTGATAGTCTCTTTGCGAAGGGGGAGAAATGTCATCCGTGCCATAGACTCCTGGAGGGGACTGAGTGCCAGCCTTCTATGGGCTCCTATGGGCCCTGGTAAGAAGTGCCACATTATCCAAATCATAAAATACTCTAGAGTCACCCTACCCTATAGTCTAGAGTCACCCTACCCCTCAGTTAATGTTATCCTTTTGTGTGTTATTAATAAAAAATTATTTTATTATTTCCTTATTTCCTAACCGTTTACACACAGCACACTAAGGTCTAATCAAGACAATGTGTATTCCTTATCTTAGTGGCGTCTGTATCCTTTTGTATTGTTAATCCCTTTACTGCCCCTGTTGTCTCTGGGATGCAGATTAAGGGGGCGGTTTGTATCCCAATATCTTGTTTTATCTTAATGTGTGTTTTGCTGGATATATCCCGCCATCTGTGTCTAAAATAAATCAGTTCTCCTCTTGTTGTACATAAAGACTATTCTTGCCTGGTTATTTGTGTACTGTATAGTGATATCCCTTTACTTTGCTTGGGGATATTGCCTATGGATTGTGGGGAATTATTGTCCTGAAGTCGCTTTTGGCGGAGAGGGACAATGTGAGGTCCCTGGTCGGTCCGTCACAGGTGGGTTTTCCGAGAGGTTTTGAAAGTTGCGTTTGAGGCAGAAGGTGCGGGTGCAATTCTGCTTTCTGCAGTGATACTTGGCATGTTGTTTCACTCCACTTATGATGAGGCCACTTGAGGTAAGGCCACAGTAGCTACATTTCTAAGCAAGCTTGTTTCCAAGTAGAATATGTTATATTCATACCAGGTGGAATACAGGGGTAACAGCAGGAGATGAGGGGTTCAAATGGAATATGTTATATTCATACCGGGTGAAAAACAGGGGTAAGAGCAGGAGATGAGGGGTTCAAATGGAATATGTTATATTCATACCGAGTGGAAAACAGTGGTAACAGCAGGAGATGAGGGGTTCAAATGGAATATGTTATATTGATACCGGGTGGAAAACAGGCGTAACAGCAGGTGATGTGGGGTTCAAATGGAATATGTTATATTCATAAAGTCCACTTGGGGGCGCTCGTGTAAACCGGAGATAATGTGGATCATAAAAGAAAAAAACTCTGATAGTGTGTCCATGCAAACAATCTGTGTGTGTCGATCAGGGCCCATATAGATCAAATGCTTGGAATCCGTATCCGTAGTATATGTAGAGGAAACACAAACATGAAAAACGCAATGGTGCAATAACGTCTCGTGTTCGGAACCACAAAAGTGGGTATACACTTACAGTTAGATAGATAAATATTGCCTGTGATTCCTGGTCATCCTCCGATGGTAGTTGTTTTTTCTTTTGTTTCCGGGTTAACTGGAAGGGGAGGAAACACAGTAGAAAATCTCTCTAGACAAGAGACTGAATGGATTTTCAAACTAAAAACCTTTAAAAACAGGAGCCTAAATATGGAAATGGATATTTTAGCACACATTTAAGTAGAACTACCTGTGTTTAAGCATGTAGCAATCTGTGCCCAAGCATTTAACAACACGACCATTAGACCACATTCGGAAATAATTTGGAGACAAACAACATTGATCCTAAAATGGGAGATCATTTTATTAATACCAAACTCAATCAATATACACATATACATGAACAATAGGGATTTTTATTACATAGTAGTGTTTTTGACATTTTATTTTTACTTATTTTCATTTTCCATTTTTTATTATTTTTTCTTTGTCCAACTTTTTTATTCGCCCCATGTTGTTTTTCACTCATATTTTCTTCATTCCTTTTGGGATGATAGTTGGGAACTCTCATCTCTCTCATCTCTCTCATCTGATCTAAGATTCCCATTTACATGGGGGTTCATGGAATATGTTATATTCATACCTGTAAGAGAAGGAGATATGGCAGACGTAAGTGATTGCCAGAGGAGTAGTTGGATGAAAGCATGAAGACCAGGGATGGATGTCTGGATAGTTCAGTGTAACTCTTAACTATCCACTTATGATGAGGCCACTTGAGGTAAGGCCAAAGCAGCTACATTTCCAAGCAAACTATTTCCAAGCAAGCATTTGACTAGTCCTCTCAGTCTGCCCATAGGTTTGTGGGTGATAAGCGGAGGATAATAGCCTTTTGATTTTTAAGCCACAGCAGAAAACGTCCAAGAATCGGGAAGTCAACTGTACCCCTCCATCAGAAAGAACCAAACGCGGTACACCGTGAAGACGAAATATCGAATGTATGAATAGATCAGCTGTTTCCGTAGCGCTTGGTTAAGTGGCGAACAGGAACAAAGTGTGCCATTTTTTTTGAGACTATCAACTACTACCATAATGGTATTGTGTTGTTTGGAGGTGGGTCCATCGACTATAAAGTCTACCGTGATGTCTTCCCATGGCTGTGTTGGTATGGCTAGAGGTTGTAGAAGACCAGTAGTTTTGGCAGTCTGACTTTTTGCTCGAGCACAGGTGTCACAGCAACGAACAAATGTGGTGACGTCTTGTCTCATCTTAGGCCACCAGAAGGTTCTGCTGGCTAATTCATGGGTCTTTAGCATACCTCCATGTCTGGCTAAGGGATGGTTGTGTACAGAGTGTAGGACACTGGTTCTGACTGGAGTGGGAACATTAGATTAGATTGTCTTTATAGAGGAGACCATTTTAAGGACAGAGTGTGGTGTGATTCACCATGGGACACAAAGAGGTCATTGTGGATCTGGATGTCTGTTAAGAAGTGGAATGTCTATGTGGAAAGGAAATGACCAGATGGAAGGATAGTGTCTAGGACACAATCTTCGTGCTGTTCGAAGGTATCCCAGATTAAGATGATAAGTGAATACTGTTATAGGGTGCTGGGCCTTTCCAACAAGTGATGATATTCCTCCAAAGCCATCGTGATGGCAAGCAGTTCACGATCACGACACAATAATAGCTGCAGGACTAAGGCATTTGGAGTAGCAGGACACCGGATGCAGGGTCTCCTTATCCCGGTGCCTTTGTTAGAGCACAGCACCTACCGCTCTCTTCCAGGAAATAGGCTTTCTCAGGGTCTGATAGGATGAGAACAGGTCGTTGGTGAATTTATATTTTATAATCTTGAATGCATGTTGTGCTTGAGGAGTCCAGTGAAACCGCGTCTGTTTCTTGGACAATTGGGTTATGAGTTGTATAATCCAGGAGAAACTATTAATGAAATGTCTATAGAAATTACCAAAGCACACAAAACCTTTGTATAGCTTTTACCGACTTTTTGGGGATCCATCTCAATGCGACTAGGGGTGATGATGAAACCGATGATTCTGCTGTAAGCTTGTGAGAGCCTGGGCCATATCTTTCCCATGTTCTGTAAGTGATGGTGATTAGAGTAGCATAATAAACCCCGTGGGTAGGTGATCTTTAATACAGCCCTTTAACACCTTGAGTTTGGGGTTCGGACAGAGGAAATATCTTACCAAACGGGATAGCTGCACCCGGTAACAAATCGATTGGACAGTAATATGATCTGTGGGGTGGTAATTGTTCAGTCTCCTTTTTATCGAAGACCTTAGCGAAGGACTAGTATCGAGTAGATATCCCTGGGGTATCGAGTAAAGGAGTGGAAACGGTAGAGGAAATGGTATGTAATGATGGCAGACGTGTTAAGGGAAGGCAGCGTTGGGTACAATAAACAGAAGAAAAGGACACCATACCTGTAGGACCTCAACAGTAGAGGCATAGATTAGCACTTCTCTGTCTTTCCTTTTCAGCAGTTGATAACAGACCACAAGCCATTCCAATTAGCAGGAACTGGAGCCGAAGTAGAGTGACTAACGGAATTGGAGCGAGGAGGAGGGTCTGAAGCATTAGAGCGTTCTAGGCGTCATTTTCAAAATCGCCTGTCCATCTGGGTTACCAGTTGAATTAGACCTTCCAGAGTTTCTGGTACGCCTACTCTTGCTAGTTTGTCCTTGAGGCTTTCAGAAAGACCCAGGCGGAACTGATTAATGAGAGCGGGTACATTCCATTGGGTCTCAACAGCCACTCCTCAAAACTCGGATATGTATTGGAAATTTAGCTGCTGTGGCCTTACCCCAAGTTGACTCTTCATAAGTGGGCAGTTAAGAGTTACACTGGAGTTAAACTGGAGGGAAACAACATACAAACTACATACCAAGTACCACTGCAGAAAGCAGGATGTCACCCGCGCAGCACCCCTCCTTTGGAATTCCCTTCCCCGTTCCGTTCAGACCTTCTGAAACGCAACTTTCAAAACCTCTCGGAAAACCCACTGTTCAGGGAAGTGTACAAAATTCCTTCCCATTACTCCCAACCATCATAATCAAGCCATCTGAAGAACAATCAACAGCTGCAACACATCATTGGAACCAGATCAACTCATCCCCATCCAAGCAGTCCTCTCCTATTGTCTCACTTCCCCCTCAACCACCAACTAGATTGTAAGCTCGCAAAAGCAGGTCCCTCCTCTCCTTTACACCAGTTATTGTATGTGTTTTTGTATGCAAATTGTTCTACTGACTGTAACTGTGGAATCTGCCAGCGCTTTATAAATAAATGTAATGTAATGTATTCCTCCACAGGTCTCTGTCCTTGTTTGGGGGCTCTTATGATGGTCTCTGCTGTTGAGGGTCTTTGGGGATCCTCATATACAGTGAATATAAAAAGTTTACACACCCCTGTTAAAATGCACACAGGTTCTTGTGATGTTAAAGAATGAGACAAAGACAGAGGCTAATCTACTGAAAATAGCGCATATTGCAAGCACTGAAATTGCGGCCCTGTCCAAATATCTAAAACCCATCTATTAGCCCCTGCTCCCCATATATATAGATAAATATTAGACCCTGCTGCCGATAGAAGGTATAGATCAACACATTAACACACAAACCCAGCTTTGCATGTGTAGATCAATTAAAATTCACTTGTGAGCTCAGCACTGTAGGTATATATCAAATAAACAGAATCAGACATACAAATCCTGTATTTGCAGGTATACAATAATAATATATGAAACGTAGCATTGCAGGTATAGATGAAATAAATATATGGAAACAGCATTGCAGGTATTAATCAACTGAATAAGACATACAAACCCTGTATTTGCAGGTATACATAAATAATGTATGGAAACATAGCATAGCAGATATGGATCTACAGAATGACACAAAAACCCAGCTTTGCAGGTATAGATCAATTGGCATTCACTCATTAACTCAGGCTCTCCCTCATTCAGACAATTCATCCACACATTAACTCATGTTCTCCCTCATTCAGACAATTCATCCACATATTAACTCATGCTCTCCCTCATTCAGACAACTCGTCCACATATTAACTCATGCTCTCCCTCATTCAGACAACTCGTGCTCTCCCTCATTCAGACAATACATCCACATATTAACTCATGCTCTCCCTCATTCAGACAATTCATCCACATATTAACTCATGCTCTCCCTCATTCAGACAACTCATCCACATATTAACTCATGCTCTCCCTCATTCAGACAACTCATCCACATATTAACTCATGCTCTCCCTCATTCAGACAACTCATGCTCTCCCTCATTCAGACAATTCATCCACATATCTACCCTCTCCCCCTTTGTAGTTCTCTCACCTTTAGGTCCAGCGAAGAGAGCACGAGGCTACTGTCTTCCTGCTCTGCTGCGGTACCTGCTGCTTCACTGATGAGCGCCGGAATATGACATCATATTCCGGCGCTCAGCATAAAATGCCGGCACCGCGATGGAGGTAGAGGCCTCTCTCTCCTCTGCATCAAAAAAAAACCCAGCGTTTAAAAGCCGCTCACTGGCGCCCCCTTTCAAATGGCGCCTATGGCACGAGCCATAGGTGTCATACCTTAGATACACCTCTGGACAAAGATAAATCATGTCAGAACTTTTTCCACCTTTAATGTGACCTATAACGTTATCAATTCAATTGCAAAACAAACTGAAATCTTTGAGGGGGAAAAACCAACTCACAATAACCTGTTAGTGTGCGCACCCTCTTAAAACTGGGGCTGTGACTGTGTTCAGAGCTAACCAATCACATTCAAACTCATGTTAAATATAAGTCATTACACGCCTGCCATTGTTTAAAGTGACTCTGATTAATCACAAATAAAGTTCAGCTGTTCTAGTAGGATTTACCTGAAATTTGCTTAGTTGCATCTCAGAGCAGAAGCCATGGTCCGCAGAGAGCTTCCAAAGAACCAGAGGGATCTCATTGTTAAAAGATATCAGGCAGGAGAAGGGTAAAAAATAATTTCCAAAGCATTACATATACCATGGAACACAGTGAAGTGGAGAAAATATGGCCATGTTATAGGTCACATTAAAAGGTGGAAAAAGTTCTGACATGATTTATCTTTGTCTCATTCTTTAACATCACAAGAACCTGGCATTTTAACAGGTGTGTAGACATTTATATCTACTGTAAGGTGTCTAATGCTTGACGGAAGTCATCCCAACTGTGATGGATCATTCACCTGTAGAAGGTGATGAGTCCAGGACATTAAGGCTTCTGTTAGTAGTGAGATGGCAGTCCTCACCTTAACAACGTCTGTGGTATAGGTCCTGGGTTTTAGAACAAACAGTAGCTCGCAAGACGTGATGAAGGATCTGTACTTGGAGCGGTCTCCAGAGAAGCTTTCAGCTGTACTTGAGGCTCAGAGGCTTGTACGGCCATGGCCTCCTCTGCTGGAGCAGCAGCAGCTGGTATGGGAGCTAATAAATCAGCTTGAGGAACAGCTTGCAAGGGTTGCACTTGTGCCTGTAATGCCTATTGATTTTCTTGCATCCCTTGCATGGTGTAAGCCAGGGCTGCTATCTGTTGTGTGAGTGCCAATATAGCATCAGCGACAGCGAGGTACGGCCTCCCGGCTGTGTTCCCACCAGATAAAGACACTCGCAGATGGCAGGGAGAAGAGGTAGGTCCCTGACACATGTCCTCAGCTTCATGGTATAGTTGTTCTACTGTTATGCTTCTTGTTGCTGTGCGAAATAATAAAATAAAAAACGTAAAACTGTAAAGGTATATTGTGTGAACAGATTCTTGAATGCTCTTCAGTAAATGTTATAATAATTATACATACAATGTTAACCCTGGTTCCAACGTTAATGATCAAATAGGCTGTACGCTCTTCTGTGGCTTACATTGATCAGTAAAGAAACATTTTCTTTGTGTATTGCTGCTGATGATCACCAACATTTTCCTTTTCAGAATACCAGAAAAATCATCCAATCCCTGTTTACATTATTAATCACACAAAACATATAGTTTTACTTAAATGTTTACGTATGTTAGGAAGAAATGTTACTTTTACTGCTGCTGTGAGACTAACATGGTCCTCAGTGAGGATAGTAATGAGTGCAATTATAGCTGTATCCCATGGGTACATAATTGTGATAATATGTAACTTATGTATATATTGTACTTCTTCCTTACATCTAAGATTCTGGCTCTCTCTAGTTTTGGATTATGGACTCTTGTTCTACCATTTCTCCAATTAACTTCTATACTTAATTTTCTATACAGAAATTTTACTGCAATGTTTAGGACAGACTGGCACTAAAATGGTTAAATCAAAAGTGTTAAAATGCCCCTAGTAAAATACCTTGGAATGACAGCTTCTCATTAATACCATATTGGCTCAATTACAGACCGCACCCGATTATAAGCCGCACCCTAAATGTTAGGTGCTTTTTTAAAGAAACATTTATATTTTTAGAAAATACACATCAGTGGAATAGTAAAACAGTATTCTACCAAACATACTGTATTTTAACATTTTGGGTATCTATTATGCAGTTAGCCAACATATATTACATACAAACAGAAAACCAATAGCCATTTTAATGCACCTTACTTATAGATCTGCCCCTCTGCCCCCAGATATGCCACTCTGCTCCCAAGATATGCCACTCTGCCCCCAGATATGCTGCCACTCTGCCCCCCAGATTTGCTGCCACTCTGCCCCCCAG
The DNA here is from genome assembly GCF_027358695.1 of Spea bombifrons. Classification (NCBI taxonomy): domain Eukaryota; kingdom Metazoa; phylum Chordata; class Amphibia; order Anura; family Pelobatidae; genus Spea; species Spea bombifrons. Next base: position 16,470,530 of record NC_071092.1, on the reverse strand, counting down.
ATGTGCTGCCACTCTGCCCCCAGATATGCTGCCACTCTGCCCCCCCAGATATGCTGCTACTCTGACTGCCCCCCAGATATGCAGCCGCTCTGCCCCCCCCAGATATGCTGCCACTCTGCCCCCCCCTCCAGACTTACCAATGCAGACTCCTGGTGTCTAGCGGGGCTGGCGTTGGACGTCTGCGCGATACGCGTAGACAACTTCCGGTGCCGACAAGGGAGGTTGTTTATGCCCATCGCAATGCGCTTCGACAACCTCCCCTGCCTGCACTTCCCACGCTTTTGGTTTTTTTATATATAGTTTTTATTAAACTTGGGCGCTGGCGAAGTTACATAGTTACATAGTTATATAGGCTGATAAAAGACATGCGTCCATCAAGTTCAGCCTTTCCTATATCTGTTAATCTGTTGCTGTTGATCCAAAAGAAGGCAAAAAAAACCCAGTTTGGCTCTTTCCAATTTTGCACTAACCAGGGAAAAAAATCCTTCTTGACCTCAAAATGGAAGTCAGATTTCTCCTTGGATCAATTAGCTGTTTCCCCATAATTAAAGATTATATCCCTGAATATTATGTTTTTCCAAGTATCCACCCAGTTGCTGTTTAAATGTCTGTACAGACTCCGATAAAACTACCTCTGCAGGCAATGTTCTACCCAAGAACAAGAATTTGCATCTAGACCAATTTCCTTCTGTTTGAAGTCATCTCCCAGCCTGGCTGCACCCCTCTCCCCACTGCTTTGCCTTTGCGAATGCGAGGAACGGCGTCGGGACGAGGCTTCTCCAGAGAGGTAAGTTGTGACAGGCACGCTAGCATCATTTCGGGAATTTCTTCCATGCGTTTGTGAAGGCGTACTTTTACCAGATCCTTCAGCTTCCTAACTATGGCTGCTACGGATGAACAGCCTCACGGTTTTCAAGGAACACATCCATCTTGCTGCCTAGATGGGAGAACACTGGGATTACCTGGGCCAGACTGGCAGTGTTTGAGCTTAAATTTTCTGAATGGTTTAAGGACTGACACTAGCTGGGCGATCACTGTCCAATCCTCCCTATTCAATGGAGATGTAATCCCAATATTGTGCTCTGATGCAAGATTATGGATTGCCCTCTGCTGCTCCAAAATCCTCTCCAGCATCGCTAAAGTGGAGTTCCACCGAGTACTGACATCTTGTCGTAGGCAGTGTACGGGAAGACCTGCCCTATCCTGCTCTTCCATCAAAAGTTGGCTAGCCTTAACACTGTGGTGGAAGTGCCCAGCGATCTTTCTGCAACGTGATAGAACTACTGCTGCTACATTAGTTCCTTCTGACATTGCTGCCTTGACTACAAGATAGATGATGTGGGTTGCACAGCGCACACCAACAATATGACCATCTTGCAGCGCTTTCACCATGTTTGCACCTCCGTCAGTTACCAACTTCAACATTGGTGCCCGCCTCTGCTCTCACCCAAAGGCAAAACGGTTTCCTTATTGCATGCAGAATATTTTCGGAAGTGTGCTTTTCATCCATCGCTTCTGCATGGAGAAGGAATGATCGGTAGCCTGCTGCAGCAGCTTCCTTAGATACATTGGGCTGCCACCAGTAAGAGACCCCTGGAGACGTATAGGCAGAAGGTGTTACATGACCCAGCCATGCACTCAGGAAGGAACTGGGGGAGGATTTGGGGTCAAACATCGGTCAGCTACTCAGTATCACCTGGGTGGGATTTATTTTGGAGGGAAAATATACTGTATAAATTTATGTGAAAATAACCATATTTATTATTTCAAACTGATATACAGAGGAGAAAAGATTGCTGATTGTCTGTACATTATGGATAACGACATTGAAATGCTCTTGTCTAGTATGAGAGAGGCTGCCCAGACGAAGGGTGTTTCGTGGCTGAAAGACAGATTTCAGGATATTGTGGCTGCTGATGAAGGTCCTGCTACTGACAAACCAAGACCCAGGACAAGTTCCAGGCCCAGGAGGCCCCCAGCTCGTCTGAGCCCTGAGTTGGATACGATTCCACCCTCTCCAGCAGCTGCTTCATCTGCCTTGCCCTCCCGGTCCCGTGTACCTCAGGGCAGCAGCAAACGTCCTTCTGTTGGTTCCAGGTCTGCTTCTGCGTCCGTGGCGAATTCACAGCGGCGGCCAGCTCGCAGGGCTTCACCTTCCCCTTCCCGGAGCATTGTGTCTTTGGCTGCGTCCAGCGGGGACGACAACTGGCTGGACCTTGATGATCCGGCTCCTCCGGCCGTCCAGACGCAGGAGAGCTCCAGCGGCGCGTGGGGATGAGCCTTCAGACGCGGTAAGCGAGACCCAGCGGTCTCCTTCACCTTCCAGTTTTCCTGTCCCGGCTATTTCTTCATGGACGGCGCCGTCAAAATGCAGCAGGAGTGCACATGCTCGGGGCTCATCCTGCAATGACGGTGATGAAGCGACATCTCGCCGGGATGATGTTTCTCGGCTGACGTCAGTGGCGCCTTTCGGGCCAGGAGATGGCAGCAGTTCGCTCCTCTATCGTTTCTATTGGAGGCAGTGCCGTTCCTTCTACTGGATGTGTGACTGCAACGGGACCTGGTGCTGGCAGTGGAGTTCTCCCCCGGTCCAGTGAGTATGTTGGGGTGGCATGCCCCCCCTCTCTTTTTCCTTTCAATTCTGCTGGTGAATTGGGTTTGACTGGTGTTGGGGGTGGGTCATCCAGAGTGCACCCTGAGAGTGATAGGAGTTTGTCATGGGTTGATCAATTTAAGCAGGATTTGTTTGGTGGTAATAAGGACTTGTTGCAGCATTGTGAGGATAGGTTTCAGTCCCCTGGAGTGAACAATGTCGAGGCTGCGGCTAGTGGTGTTTGGGGTTCAAGTATTCCGGGTGCAGGGTGTACGGTTTCCCTGTCGGTCTCTGGGACGGGGGGAGATGGGTCAGCTGCATCTGGGCTACCAAGTATTGCGCAGGTTCCAGGGAATGCTGGTATAGTGAGTGAAGTGGGAAAAGATGGGGAGACTTTGTCTGATTTTGCAAAAGCCGAGGTGTATGTGTGCTATGAAGGTCCTTTGGGGGCTAATTTGAAAAAGGAACTGAAGGAGAAGATACGGAAAGGGGAATATGTTGACATATTTTCTCTTCTTCCCTTAGAAAGATTTAATTTGGACAGGTTGAGGAAGGCTGAAGATAAAAAGAAAGAGGAGGAGGAGAAGCAGCGGCATAGGCTGATCCCCTGCACTTTTTCAAATTGGATGCAAGCTTTTGCAATTTTTGCCAGCGTTATTGGAGAGAAGTCGACAGAGAGTTGTTCTGCATTATTTTGTTATTTAGACAGCATTGGTGAGGCGCACAGAGTTTATGGAGGCTTAGCTTGGCTAAGGTATGATGAACAGTTTAGACAAAGGAAAGCTGTTGGTCCTTCGATCCGGTGGGATCAGAAGGATATTGCTTTATGGTTAAAGGTGATGGCGCCTATGCGTGGGACACAGCAGTCCTTTCGGTCAGGGCACTATGGGGCCAGTGACATTGGAGTTAAGAAAAAGGGATTGTGTTGGCAATTCAATGAATCTCAATGTGTGTGGGGCTCAGCCTGTTAATATAAGCATGAGTGCACAGGTTGCGGAGGTAGCCATGCCTATGTCAAATGCTTTAAGAAGGGCAAGCAGCCTAAGATGCCCAATCCCCCTAGTCAAGGGGTTTTCACCGGTGAGCGTGGACGCGATGCTGCCGTGGCTACGGCGGTACGGGAATAAGGAGGCGGCTGAGCTTATTGAAAGGGGTTTTCGTTTTGGTTTTCACATCCCCTTTTCGGGTGAAGTTCGGGGTTTTATGGCTAAAAACCTTAAGTCTGCGATGTTGCATCCGCAGGTGGTAAGGGACAAAATTGAAAAGGAGGTGTTGTTAGGACATTTGGCTGGACCTTTCATGCACCCCCCTCTGTCTGATATGATGGTTTCACCATTAGGTATTGTCCCCAAAAAGGAGGCAGGTAAATTTTGCCTCATTCATCATCGGTCTTTTCCGAAGGGGCGTTCGGTGAATGACGGGATAGACAGGGAACTTTGTAAGGTCTCTTATACATCTTTTGACAGGGCTGTTGATGTGGTTCGGTCTGCTGGCCCGGGGGCCCTCATGGCTAAAGCAGACGTCGAATCTGCATCCCGTTTGTTACCAGTGCATCCGGATTGTTTTCGTTTATTAGGTTGCCATTGGGATGGTTGTTTTTATGTAGACAGTTGTCTTCCCATGGGGTGTGCGATCTCCTGTGCGCACTTTGAGACTTTCAGCACGTTTTTGGAGTGGGTTATTAGAGAGGTGTCTGGATTGTCGTCAGTGGTGGTGGTCAGTTGACAATTTTTTATGTGTAGGACCTGCGGGGACTCAGGTTTGTGCTGTTTTGCTTCACACATTGCAAGGGGTGTTTAAAAAATTCAATGTTTCGCTTGAATCACGTCATGAAGCAGATAGGCAAGTCTCTGGTTTTGGCGACCTGGGCATCATACAGGGCAGTATGGAAAGACTGGGTTGGTTTTTTGGATGAGGCAGGTAACCCATGCTCTGAGGGTGACCAGTTGGTGGTGCTATTGTGGTATCTGGGAAGTGAATTTGCCAGGGGTACGTCTGTTGCTGGCATGGATAGGCGACTGGCGGCATTGGCTTTTTATTTCAAGCTGCAGGGGACAAGGGATATTACTAAAGAGTTTTTAGTTGGTCAGGCAATTTCGGGGTGGGTACAGGCCTGACTCGCAGCGTCCTGTGACTTTTCGGCTCCTGGAGCGCATCTGTGGATGCCTTGGTAGCATTTGTTCTTCTGGTTTTGAGGTAGGACTTTTTCATTTAAGTTTTTGGTGCCTTTTAGGCGAGTTGGTAGCGGCTAATACTAAATCGCAAGGTGGCTTGCAACTTAGGGATGTTTGCTTGGGGACAGAGATGGTTGAGATTTTGATTAGGCGTTCCAAGACGGATAAAAATGGTAAGGGTTTTAAGGTGCAGTTGCTCTCTTTTCCGGGTTCCGACCTTTGTCCGGTAGGTTCTTTGCGCGCATATTTGGCTATTCGGCCCGAGGGCGAGGGTTCTTTATTAAGACATGCTGACGGTACTTCACTTTCCAGGTTTCAATTCGTAGCAGTTTTTAGAAAATGTCTTGGCAGGTTGGGTCTCGCTCCTTCTGAATTCGGATCTCACTCGTTTCGTATCGGAGCAGCGACTCAGGCAGCTAGATGGGGCTTGGGTGATGCAGTTATAAAACGTATTGGCAGATCAGGCCAATTTAGACGGTACATCAGGCCCAATTTGATTTAATAATGCATAGCATCAGTATTCGGTCGTTATGGCGTAACTGTTCTTTCAGTGCTTTGTTTTCTTTCACATTTACATTATTTCTTTGTTCTTTTATAGATCCTGAGGTTTGCTTAGTGTAGATATTGGGTCACTCGTATGTTTTCTGGGCAGCTCGGCGCGCCGGGATGAAGCCTCGGGGGGGTTTGCTGAATCTGGATCCATCGCTGGCTAAGGTCAGGTGGTTGGGTTTTAGGGGTCTGCGATGGGAGGGTGTGCATTATGAGGTTATGCGGCAGGCCTCGTGGCACGGGGCACCGGACGTCCTTCTCATACACGCTGGGGGGAACGATTTATGTAGTCCGCCTGTCGGTAAGTTAATCAAGGATATAAAATGTGATATGTGGAGATTTCAGGCGGCTTTTCCGGGTGTTATTTTTGTTCCCACATAATCCCGCGGTTGTTCTGGCGACGTGCCAGGTCCTTAGCGGGGGTGGATAGGGCCCGGCGAAGGGTTAACAAACTAATTTCAAGATTTGTGGTGTATAACGGAGGCATTGTCGTTAAGCACACGGACATTGAGGAGGACCCTTCAGGGATCCTGGGAAGGGACGGTGTGCATTTGAATGCTATTGGTTTGGATTTGTGGTGCTTGGAGGTGGCCGATGGATTGGATAGAGCGGTTCAGGTGTGGCGAGGGCAACGTGCTTAAGGTGGTCAAGCACGTTGGCCCGTGGCGGAGTGATCCAGAGGTTTTTAGACCTTGATCTAGTTTGTGGTATGGGCATACATTCATGTTGTAGGTTAGATGATAGATGTTAGAGTGATGCCCATACAGGTTTTTCTTCATTCAAGGTGTTTGTTGCCCCGACCCATCGTGTCCTGAGTTTTACAACGACCGGTGGTATCTAGCGGGGCTGGTGTCGTCAATAGGACCATTAAGTTATGGTCGGTTCAGTTTTAAATTCAGAATTTTAAGACGTGTGCATTTCTTTAACCCCTTAAGGACAATAGGGGTTTTTACTCGTAGTATATTGTGGGACAATGGCTATTTTAACATTTTTCGGTGTTCCTGTTTAGCTGTGATTTTCTTCTTTCTCATTTCGTGCTCCCACACATATTATATATTGTTTTTTTCAGGACAAACAGGGCTTTCTTTAGATACCATTAATTTTATCATATCATCTAATTTACTATAAAAAAAATGATAAAATATGGGGATTTTTTGTTAAAAAATTACTTTTTCTCACTTTTTAAACAGAAAACTTTTACTCATCTGCAAAAACGAATGAAAAAACCTGCTAAATAGATTCTACTATTTGTCCTGAGTTTAGAAATACCCAATGTTTTTATGTTTTTTTGCTTTTTTCTGCACGTTATGGGGCAATAAGTACAGGTAGCGTTTTGCTATTTCAAAACTTTTTTTTCCAAATCTGGTAATTCTTCGCCCCATGTGCCATTTCGGGTATCTTTGAAGCCGGCCAATGCAATTTACCCCATCAAGTCATATATTTTTAAAAACTAGACACCCCAAGGTATTTCACATGCTGGTAATTTAACCCTTTCCATGCACTAATTTTACCACCAGCCTTTGTGAAACTTTATGGTAGTACATTTTTTTGTATTTTTTTCACACACGTTGTACTTCAGGTATAAATTTATCGCTCCTGGTATATGTCCCTGTCAAACAACACCCCAATATGTGTTCAGTAACATCTCCTGAGCGCAGTGATACCCCACATGCATGGGTTTGTTGGGTTATTTGGGAGGTAAAAGGCCGCCTTTGTGAGGTGTGTATTTTTTGGCCATTTAGACATCTGATCCTACTGCCCCATGTCCCATATTTGGGACACCTTTGAACCCGGCCAATTCAATTTATCCCATCCACTCATGCATTTTTTAATACGAGACACCCTATGGGCATTTGTAATGCCAATATTTTAACTCTTTCCCTGCTGGAATTTTTGTAAAGATAAAGAATTTTAGGACTTGCTTATTAATTTTTTTTTTTTTTTTGGTGACAGTGGGGATTTTTATATGTTACCATATTATTTTTATTTTTTTAAAACATTTTTTTTTAAAAAAAAAATTTAATTTTTTTTTTTTTATTTATTTTTTTTTTTTACTAATCACTCATTAGTGAGCTGGGCTCCATTGACCTTGCATGGTTGGATGCAGTACCTGCATTCAACCTGCAGGAGGAGCTCGAGAGTTCACAAGAGGGTCTGGATAGACCCTCTATGAACTCATTTCTATTGTTGATGCCATCCTGTGAATGACGGCAACGTCATTTACAGGATGGCACTTGTGGTTGCTCTTCGGAGCAATCACAAGGCGATCGGGGTAGGGGGGTAGTGTTGCTGACATGCCTCGATATCGAGGCATGTCAGTAACACCATTTATGCTTAGGAAGCGATTCAGATCGCTTCCTAAGCTGTTTTAGCCGGGCGCCGCCGCGATCTTTCATGATCGGTGCGGCGGCGGCCATTTTTCTTCCGGGGAGGGCTGCCAAGGGCTGCCCTCCCCGGATCCACGGTCAGCCTCACTTGGGAGGCTTCCGTGGATGCTGCAAAGCCGCCGATCGCGGCGAAAACGCCGCGATCGCGGCGATGCAGCTATTTAACGGCAGCCCGTACATGTACGGGCATTGTCGTTAACCCCTTGCACGGCAACCCCGTACATGTACGTGGATTGTCGTTAAGGGGTTAATACTGTTAAATTTGGAGTAATAAACAATTTCGCGGCATTTAGTAAATAAATGCCGTGGCCAAAATTCTAAATCCAATGTGCCTCCGTGTCATTTTTTCGGTGTTCGAACAGTTAATACACAGTGCCGTAATGATAATGTGAAGTGCATGGGTCATGCTATCAAAGAAAGAAAGGCATGCTGCCCGCTAGGTGCACTCCACAAATCTGTTGTGAAATGTACACACTGACCAGCAGCCTTGGAAAGCTCCTCTTTCACTGCTGAAACACAGGACCGATACAGTGAGGGGGCAATGTTCCTACTGAAAGTGGAACGTGAAGAAACTGTGTATTGTGGAGCCACAGCCGCCATCAATTGTTTGAAAGCCTCCCCTTCAATCATGGCGAAGGATGCCCCTCCAACAGCAATGAACTGACCAATAAGTCAGGTTTTTTTATTGGCCTGCTGGAGTGGAGTGGAATGCCCCAAATTCTTCCAGGGTGGGCTGGACATGTTGCAGTGCTCCAACCTGCCTTGGTCTCTGGCTGCCAGCACTAACTGTACCTGCTATTGGCTCAGAAGCAGTTGTTGGGTTTTTTATGGCGTAACTGTTCTTTCAGTGCTTTGTTTTCTTTCACATTTGCATTATTTCTTTGTTTTTTTATAGATCCTGAGGTTTGCTTAGTGTAGATATTGGGTCACTCGTATGTTTTCTGGGCAGCTCGGCGCGCCGGGATGAAGCCTCGGGGGGGTTTGCTGAATCTGGATCCATCGCTGGCTAAGGTCAGGTGGTTGGGTTTTAGGGGTCTGCGATGGGAGGGTGTGCATTATGAGGTTATGCGGCAGGCCTCGTGGCACGGGGCACCGGACGTCCTTCTCATACACGCTGGGGGGAACGAGTTATGTAGTCCGCTTGTCGGTAAGTTAATCAAGGATATAAAATGTGATATGTGGAGATTTCAGGCGGCTTTTCCGGGTGTTATTTTTGTTTGGTCCCACATAATCCCGCGGTTGTTCTGGCGAGGTGCCTGGTCCGTAGCGGGGGTGGATAGGGCCCGGCGAAGGGTTAACAAAGTAATTTCAAGATTTGTGGTGTATAACGGAGGCATTGTCGTTAAGCACACGGACATTGAGGAGGACCCTTCAGGGATGCTGGGAAGGGACGGTGTGCATTTGAATGCTATTGGTTTGGATTTGTGGTGCTTGGAGGTGGCCGATGGATTGGATAGAGCGGTTCAGGTGTGGCGAGGGCAACGTGCTTAAGGTGGTCAAGCACGTTGGCCCGTGGCGGAGTGATCCAGAGGTTTTTAGACCTTGATCTAGTTTGTGGTATGGGCATACATTCATGTTGTAGGTTAGATGATAGATGTTAGAGTGATGCCCATACAGGTTTTTCTTCATTCAAGGTGTTTGTTGCCCCGACCCATCGTGTCCTGAGTTTTACAACGACCGGTGGTATCTAGCGGGGCTGGTGTCGTCAATAGGACCATTAAGTTATGGTCGGTTCAGTTTTAAATTCAGAATTTTAAGACGTGTGCATTTCTTTAATACTGTTAAATTTGGAGTAATAAACAATTTCGCGGCATTTAGTAAATAAATGCCGTGGCCAAAATTCTAAATCCAATGTGCCTCCGTGTCATTTTTTCGGTGTTCGAACAGTTAATACACAGTGCCGTAATGATAATGTGAAGTGCATGGGTCATGCTATCAAAGAAAGAAAGGCATGCTGCCCGCTAGGTGCACTCCACAAATCTGTTGTGAAATGTACACACTGACCAGCAGCCTTGGAAAGCTCCTCTTTCACTGCTGAAACACAGGACCGATACAGTGAGGGGGCAATGTTCCTACTGAAAGTGGAACGTGAAGAAACTGTGTATTGTGGAGCCACAGCCGCCATCAATTGTTTGAAAGCCTCCCCTTCAATCATGGCGAAGGATGCCCCTCCAACAGCAATGAACTGACCAATAAGTCAGGTTTTTTTATTGGCCTGCTGGAGTGGAGTGGAATGCCCCAAATTCTTCCAGGGTGGGCTGGACATGTTGCAGTGCTCCAACCTGCCTTGGTCTCTGGCTGCCAGCACTAACTGTACCTGCTATTGGCTCAGAAGCAGCTGTTGGGTTTTTTCCACTTACTCTGGAGATGGTACTAGTTGTTGTTGTAGTACCACGGCCACCAGCTATGATGCCTGTCCTACATTTTTCTGCATCTTTCCCTAATAGCACAGCGTTGTGTTGAGTGCTAAGGTGATCCTTCGTGCTAGCACTGGTGAAATACCCAGACACTTTCCTTCTGCTTATTAGCTTCCCACAATGTTTGCACTTTCCATAGCGTTCTTCTTCTACACTTTCAAAGTGTTCCCAAATTGAGGCGCGGAGAGCCTTGGACTGTGTTTTGGGTGCTGCTTCTATTGCTCTGGGTGGATGAGCAGCGGCAGTGGTGGTTGTTCTTATTGGCACAGTTACAGTACTGGTCATGGCACCGGTGGTAACTGTGCCAGTGCAAACAGGAGTACTAGCCATAGTGGGACTGCTACTTTCTTTAATTCTACCAGATTTGGTAGGTTTTGCTGTCGGTGGTGGTGATGATGATGATTGTAGCGGAGAAGGTGGAGGCTTAGGGGCACTAGTCATTTGTACACTGCTCCCTGAGGAATCTGATTCTTGGCCACTCATCTCCTCTACTTCCTCTGGCTCATAGTCAAGTTCTTCATGTGAATGTCGGCAAGAAATCTGACGACACCAGTTCAATGAGTTGAGTAAGCAAGAGCTTCTTTATTCAAGTGCGCACAGGGGAGAGTCCAGTTCGCAGACTTCTCTCCCCTCCTTAATTTTCTAACAATATATAGGCAAAGAAGCGCAAACAGTTATTAGCATATTGTCTAGCCATCTGTCGGTATATTTACTTTGATTTGCTGACACACACGGTTTAAAGAGGTCAAGAAAGATAGCCCCCCCCAGACATGTGAAATCTTTACTTACAGAAGGTCAAGAAAGGGACAACTTGTCCTTTGTCGTGGTGGACTCTGATTCTTTTGCAACTAGGCACTTAGAGCAAAGAAAACACATGAAAACATACCATACGAACACATTCTTCCAAGACACAAACAAGACATAAGTAAACTAAGAAATGAGGTAGACAGGTGATTGTAGTGTTATCTTATCTGCTATCAGCAGAATAAGCAATGAGGTAAAGATCATTGTACTGACATCCAGAATCAGCAAAATTCTTCAACTTCCACAGTCCCCCCTTTTTATTCTTACGGACTCACTGTAAGAATCAATGTCTTCAGAGTCCAGTGGAGTTATAAGTTGGCCAATTCCATGAGTCTTGCTCCTTCTCATATTGATCTTCAAACATGTCACTGTGCAAAGTCTCTAGGGGAAACTCATCAAGTGGGAAGTCATCATCATATTTCTCCTCTTGTATCTGTGGCATTGCTCTTGTTGGTCCGAGACATTTTTGAATTAGTGTTTTGCAACAAACAACAATTACATAGATACATACAAAAGCCACAAGCAACAAAAACATACCAGACATCAACTTTACTCCAAGTGAACCGAATAGTCCGCCCAGACCAAAAGGATCCCAAGTAGTCTCCCTAGATCTAAGTCTTTCCTGAAGTTCCCTCAACTTTTCCATATCATGTTCTATGGATACACTATTGTCTACAATGTAAATCTTCCCCTGTAAAAGGTATTCCTATCCCTCATACTCAGCAGAGCCCTGAATATATACACAAACACAACAAGGCTCCGAGACATTAGAAGCATTATACACCTTTCTCAACATTTCTACAAAGGTATTATCTTTTTCCCAAGGAGAAGCATGCAGATCAGATTTAATTCGTGAATGTATCTTATTCTCTGCTATATTTTTAGTAGGTTCTGATCTGAACTCCTGGAAAGGACTGAAAGGAAAAAAGAAAAAAATAACAAATACACTTAGTATAAAACAGGTAACGATAATATATTCAAACATTTTTTTGCACCTCCTGATGACCTTATTCTTCGTATCTTCACGAGGGGCTCTTGCCAATCTCGCTTTATGTTGGTTAACCAGCTGGGATTATTGTGCCCGATGGAATGGTTAATTCAGGAGCGTGGATTGGGTTTTGGCACCAATTTAAGATGAGTGCAATGAATCCACGGTGTAATTTCAGCTACCTTTACAGCTGTTTTAGTGCTTTCAGTACTTGGTATGGACCTTTCCATCTGGGCTGAAGAGTCTTTTTCCGTTGGAAATGCTTTACCAGGACGTAATCACCTGGTTGGATGTGATGAATTGGTTATTTCGTCCTCAGTGTTCGTGCGCACAGCAGCAACCTGGGATTTAAATTGCTCAAGAGATTTTATTAGTTTTTTACAATACATTTCTATTGTGTCATCAGTTAGAGCATGATCATGTCTTAGTAACTCTAGAGTATTAGCAGCTATCATGGGTCGACCCATTATGAGTTCATGAGGAGAACATTTTAATAGCTGAGTGTCGGGCATTTCTTATTGACATTAATGCTATAGGTAATGCATCTGGCCATTTTAAACCTGTCTCGGCACATATCTTGCTAATCTTATTCTTTAAGGTGCCGTTAGCGCGTTCTACTTTTCCTGCGCTTTGTGGATGGTAGGGATAATGTAAATGGTATACAATTCCTAGCCTATGTGCTATCTCTTGCACTATTTCAGCAGTAAAATGATCAGAGTATATATGCTGAGGAATTCCATACCTAGGAATGAACTCTTGTAGCAACTTTTTAGCAACTGTTAGAGCGTCCGCATGATGGCAAGGATAGGCTTCTATCCAACGGGAATATGTACACACCACCACTAGTACATATTGATAATGTAGAGATCTAGGCATTTCAATGAAATCAATTTGCAAATTTTGGAAGTGTCCTTGAGGACACCTGGGCTGAACAGTGAGGTGGGAGAGCATTAGCTTCCACTTCTCCTTCTGATGTAACTACAGCATACCCAGTACAACGCCTGCCGTCAATATCCATAAATGAGGAACCATCTACAAAGTATTCGATATCAGGGTCAGTCAAAGGTCGCTCATACAATCGGTCCCTCCTCCTGGTTCTGGCAAAAGAGTGGCAGAATTTAACACTGTGCACAGGTGGACGGTGGCATTGAGTGTACCCTGCAAAACAATCTCGTATTTAGTCAACCTACTATTAGTAAACTGTGTCGATCGACAGGTTAACAATGCACTCACTGCATGAGGAACCATCACTTTCAGTTCCTGTCTCTGAACTATGGCCTGTGCTGATTCTACTAAGGCAGCAGCCTTAGTGCCACAGCCCGCAAACAAGGGGTTAATCCAGCTGCCACAGAATCAAGTGGAGTGCTGTAGTAGGCAAGGGGTCTCTGTCTCTCTCCGTGGCTCTGATTAAGTGCTCCAGAGGCATTACCCTGTATTTCATGACAAAACAAAGTAAATGGCATATCATAGTTAGGGAGCCCAAGAGCGGGGCACTACACAAAGCCTCTTTTAACTGAAAGGGTAAATCAATTCAGCATTGTCAGTACAGCCAGCATCGGCAAATTGTTACCAGTTTGTCTAGCAGATCTACAATTTCTAGCCAAATGCCCTGGCTTGTTAAAATTAAAACAAATAACATTCTTTCTAATTTCCTTTCTAGAGGAAGATTATCTCCCACTACATCAAACAGAGAGTTCTGTGGATAGAACTGTCTCTGACTTTCTATCAACATTCTCTGTTCTTTCTCTCTAACTTTCTCTTGACGTTCCTTATTCACTTCCTTTTGCTTTTCAAAATGTTTAGCAGCTGCTATCATTTCAGAAAGCGGCTTCCCTTCCCATCCTAAAACATTATTAGCGACACCCTTATGGAAGTTTGGTAACAACCCTTTTACTAAACAAGATACAATAAACTGTCTTGCATTCTCCTCTGGATCTGTCACACCACTGTGTCCTATTACAACTTTCGCTAATCTGTCAGCGAATTCACTTACTGATTCATTCTTTCCTTGCATTGTAGAGTTAATCTTTCCCCAGTCAGGTCGCTGTAGCCATGCAGTCCCACAAGCTTGTATTATACAATCTATTGTCTGCTGTCTCTCAGTACTCACTCTCTCAATAAACGGTTCATTTGCTCAAGGTGTTACACCAGGAATTCTATTATAAGCTTCAATTAACTGTTTTCTCTCTGCGTCAGTCATAACCAAATCAAACAATTGCATAAAATCCTTTTTCACTGGATCATAAGCAGTAGACACACTACGTAATTCTTTACAAAACTGACCAACAATTTCAGGTCTGGGGAATTGATCTTTCAACAGCAATAATTCCCCTGGTGTCCATGGATGATGGACAGATAGAGGTACACCTCTCTCATCTCTAGCCCCCCAGTCTCTCTCATGGGCATAGCATAGACAAATGTCTTTTCCTCAGCATCAGAATCTGAATGAGGATCTAAATTGGGCTTTCTGGATCTGGCTCTACTTGATGGTCCTGTGGGCTGAATGTCGGACTTTGATATTCTAGGAGGATCAGGTTGCCTTTATTGGTCTAGGGGTGAAATAGGAGCTGGTGGTAAAAATGGGACAAGTTCCAAAGAAAGTGGCAACTCTGCTTCTGGACCTGCAGGGTGTTGATTAGAACCAGGCATATTAGGGTCTGCTGGTTGAGGTCCATTATATGGGGGTGGGTCAAATAATTCTTGAGTCCAAAGATCAGATGGATCTAAGGATGGATATAGCGAATTATGGACCTTAGGTGGTCCTGGGGTTACAGACACCTCCTGTGCTTTCCTAGAAGTCTCAACAGGTTGAGGTGCTTGAGCACCCTTTTGATTCTTTAAAGTTACCTGCCGGACGGCAAGGATATTGGGAATTGGCAGAACAGGTGGGGTCTAGTAACTTCTGCTGTTTCTGTATTTTAACCTTGTCCCACCCTTCTTGATACCATTTCATAGAAAATCATTCTCTCATTACTTTTCACATCACACATATTCAAACATTCTTTCAAATTATCTAATATTTCTACATTCAAACTACCGCCAGCTGGCCAAACATAACGGCTTTCATTATCCTCTTCAGATATTCGCTTCCAATGAGACATGTATTTTCCTGCCTCCTTTCCATGTTTCCTTATCATATATTCTAAGGGCGTCCCCTTAGGCACATTTTTTTACAACAAACTCCTCATCTCCACCGCTACAATAATCCGTGACTATGTACTTAAAAATATTTACACTAGTTCTCACCACTAGGTACTTTACAATAGCCCGTGATTATGTACTCAAATAGTTACACTAGTCTTTCACAACTAGGTACGTTACAATGGTCCCTGACCATGTACTTAAATAGTTACACTAGTCTCTCACAACTAGGTATGTTACAATGGTCCCTGACCATGTACTTAAATAGTTACACTAGTCTCTCACAACTAGGTACGTTACAATGGTCCCTGACCATGTACTAAAAACATTTATCACAATTAAACAATTCAAGATCTTATAGGTCTTACTTACTCAACTCTGGATCCCGTCACCCGGATGGAATACCGAGGACGACCTTACCCTCATCCACCCAATAATTAAACTATAGGCATTTCAAAAGGTGCCTTACCTCTTTTTGATGGCCAAGGATTAGGTGGATCAAGGTTTAGTCCGCTCCTTCGGTTACCGCTTCCGAGACTGTTGGGATCCCGGACGAGCCCCCAAGTGTGAACACCAGTTCAATGAGTTGAGTAAGCAAGAGCTTCTTTATTCAAGTGCGCACAGGGGAGAGTCCAGTTCGCAGACTTCTCTCTCCCTCCTTAATTTTCTAACAATATATAGGCAAAGAAGCGCAAACAGTTATTAGCATATTGCCTAGCTATCTGTTGGTATATTTACTTTGATTTGCTGACACACACGGTTTAAAGAGGTGAAGAAAAAATAGCCCCCCCCCAGACATGTGAAATCTTTACTTACAGAAGGTCAAGAAAGGGACAACTTGTCCTTTGTCGTGGTGGACTCTGATTCTTTTGCAACAAGGCACTTAGAGCAAAGAAAACACACGAAAACATACCATACGTACACATTCTTTCAAGACACAAACAAGACATAGGTAAACTAAGAAATGAGGTAGACAGGTGATTGTAGTGTTATCTTATCTGCTATCAGCAGAATAAGCAATGAGGTAGAGATCATTGTGCTGACATCCAGAATCAGCACAATTCTTCAACTTCCACAATAGTACCTAGTGTGAATCTTGGTGCAAGAGGGAAAATAACAGGGCCGAAAATTTGGTGCACCCATATTGCTAACTCCTCCCCTTAACAAACAAAAACTCTCTAACTACACCTATTTTATATGACAACCACTCCACCTCTTTGGGCCCAGAACTTCACTGTGTAATATGTCACTTGCTTTGTATGGTGCCAGATCTGTCCCCAAACAGCATGTCAGTGACATATTTGTACTTCAAACTTAGCAGTGCCCACTTTGTCCAGGACCCAGACTTGCCCCAACACACAGAGTGCATCCACAGGACTTGCCGAGCACCCATGTTGCACTCATAGAACTTGCCCAGCACCCAGATTGCACACATAGGACTTGCTCCAGCACCCTGATTGTACACATAGGACTTGCTCCAGCACCTAGATTGCACACATAGGACTTGCTCCAGCACCCAGATTGCACACATAGGATTTGCCCCATAACACAAATTGCACACATAGGATTTGCCTCAGCACCCAGATTACACACATAGGACCCGCCCCAATGCCCAGGTTGCACATAAAGGACTTGACACTGCATCCAGATTGGATCCATAGGATTTGTGCAGCACCCATGTTGCATCCAAAGGTCTTGCCCAGCACCCAGATTGCATCCACAGGATTTACACTGTACCCAGATTGGACTCATAGTACTTGCCCCAGCGACCAGATTGCATCCACAGGACTTGCTCAGGACCCATGTTGGATCCAAAGGACATGCCCGGCACCCAGGTTGCACTCATAGGACTTGCTCCAGCACCCTGATTGTACACATAGGACTTGCTCCAGCACCTAGATTGCACACATAGGACTTGCTCCAGCACCCAGATTGCACACATAGGATTTGCCCCATAACACAAATTGCACACATAGGATTTGCCTCAGCACCCAGATTACACACATAGGACCCGCCCCAATGCCCAGGTTGCACATAAAGGACTTGACACTGCATCCAGATTGGATCCATAGGATTTGTGCAGCACCCATGTTGCATCCAAAGGTCTTGCCCAGCACCCAGATTGCATCCACAGGATTTACACTGTACCCAGATTGGACTCATAGTACTTGCCCCAGCGACCAGATTGCATCCACAGGACTTGCTCAGGACCCATGTTGGATCCAAAGGACATGCCCGGCACCCAGGTTGCACTCATAGGACTTGCTCCAGCACCCTGATTGTACACATAGGACTTGCTCCAGCACCTAGATTGCACACATAGGACTTGCTCCAGCACCCAGATTGCACACATAGGATTTGCCCCATAACACAAA
The DNA here is from genome assembly GCF_027358695.1 of Spea bombifrons. Classification (NCBI taxonomy): domain Eukaryota; kingdom Metazoa; phylum Chordata; class Amphibia; order Anura; family Pelobatidae; genus Spea; species Spea bombifrons. Next base: position 16,453,102 of record NC_071092.1, on the reverse strand, counting down.
TTGCACACATAGGATTTGCCTCAGCACCCAGATTGCACACATAGGACCAGCCCCAATGCCCAGGTTGCACATAAAGGACTTGACACTGCATCCAGATTGGATCCATAGGATTTGTGCAGCACCCATGTTGCATCCAAAGGTCTTGCCCAGCACCCAGATTGCATCCACAGGATTTACACTGTACCCAGATTGGACTCATAGTACTTGCCCCAGCGACCAGATTGCATCCACAGGACTTGCTCAGGACCCATGTTGGATCCAAAGGACATGCCCGGCACCCAGGTTGCACTCATAGGACTTGCTCCAGCACCCAGATTGGACACTTAGGACTTGTCCTAGCACCCAGATTGTATACATAGGATGTGTCCCAGCACCCAAGTTACATTCAAAGGACTTGCCCAGGACCCAGTTTACACTTATAAGACTTGCCCAGCACTTAGACTGCACACATATATTGGATCCACAGGATCTACTCAGCACCTAGATTGTACTGATAGGACTTGCTCACCACCCAGATTGCACACAAGGGACATGCCTAGCACCCAGATTGCATCCACAGGATTTGCCTTTCTCCCAGATTGCACACAAGGGACATGCTTAGCGCTCAGATTGCACTTTTAGGACTTTCCCAGCACCCAGGTTGGATCCATAGGACTTGCTCAACACCCAAGAAACAAATGCCTTGCCCAGCACCATAAGACTTGCCCCACACCCAGATTGCAACCACAGATTGCACACAAGGGACATGCCCAGTAGCCAGATTGCACTCATAGGACTTGCCCAGCACCAATACTGCACTCGTTGGACTTGCCCAGCACCCAGATTGCATTTGGATTGCGTCTCTAGCTTTCATGTTTAGGGGGCACATGGGGGGACAGGAACCAAAGTAGGGGGGCAATTATAAATTATAAAACACTACATATACACTATATATACACACAGTGAAGGAAGCTGCTTGAACGGATTGTGTAAAATCCCCTCACTAACTTCCTCTCCTCTAATTCCCTTCTTGACCCTCTACAGTCTGGTTTCAAGCCCCTTCACTCTACTGAAACAGCTCTAACAAAAGTCTCCAATGACTTGCTCTCTGCCAAAGCAAAAGGTCACTTCTCTATTCTAATACTACTGGATCTCTCTGCTGTTTTCGATACTATTGATCACCACCTTCTTCTAGACTCACTTGCTTCTATAGGCATTCGAGATACAGCTCTCTCCTGGATCTCCTCATATCTGTCTAACTGTTCCTTCTCTGTCAACTTCTCTGGCCCTTCCACTTTCGGTTGGTGTCCCCCAAGGCTCAGTCCTTGGCTCTCTGCTCTTCTCTCTTTATACTTCCTCTCTTGGCAAACCAATCAACTCATTTGGCCTCTAGTATCATCTATATGCAGATGATACCCAAATCTATCTGTCTTCAACTGATCTCTCTCCATCTCTCATGTCCCGTATTACCAATTGCTTGTCTGCAATTTCTTCATGGATGTCACAACACTACCTGAAACTTAATCTTTCTAAAACTGAACTCATTATCTTCCCTCCCTCCATCTCCACTCCACTACCTGAATTCTCTATCACTATTAACAACACGACTATCTCTCCTACTAACCAGGGTCATACTTGACTCAAACCTCTCCTTCATCCCTCACATTCAGTCACTCGCCAGATCCTGCCGCTTGCACCTAAAAAACATCTCTCGTATCCGCCCATTCCTCACCCAGGAATCCACAAAAACTCTGGTTCATTCACTTATCATTTCCCGTCTTGACTACTGCAACACTCTTCTAGTTGGCACTCCACTGTCTCGACTCTCTCCTCTACAGTCTATCCTAAATGCCGCTGCTAGGCTCATCTTCCTTGCACGTCACTCCTCTTCTGCTTCCCCCCTCTGTGAAACCCTCCACTGGCTCCCAATTACCTTTAGAATTAAATTTAAGATCCTGGTACTGACATATAAGGCCATCCATAATACTGCTCCTCCGTGCATTTCTGACCTCATTAGCAAATACTCTCCTACTCGATCCCTACGTTCTTCCCATGGGCAAAGGCTCTCCTCCTCACTCATCACCTCTTCCTTTTCCCGTCTACAAGATTTCACTCGAGCTGCCCCATATCTCTGGAATCTACTCCCAAGGAACCTTCAGCATTCACCCTCCCTCACGACATTCAAGAAACATCTAAAAACCCACTTCTTCAGAGAAGCATACCATCTTAGCTGCTAGAACTTCCTTGTCATCGATACAACCACCACACCACCTCCCACCCTTTCTCTATGCCTTATGTTTGTCACCCCATTTCCCTCTAGATTGTAAGCTTGCGAGAAGGGCTCTCTCCACCAAATGTATCGTTTTGTCTTAGTCTGTCAATTCGTGTCTTGTCATATCCCTTGAATTTATGTATTGTATTAAGCGCTGCGTAAACTGTTGGCGCTATATAAATAAAAGAGAATAATAATAATATTTGATCCCCTGCTGATTTTGTACGTTTGCCCACTGACAAAGACATGATTAGTCTATAATTTTAATGGTAGATTTATTTGAACAGTGAGAGATAGCCTTGGTCCCAAAGGGTACAAAAAGTAAAAACAGCCTGGTCCTTAAGTGGTTAAAGAATGAAAAATAACTGCCAGTTCAGCTTATGTCAATCACGGTCTTTACTTTAAAGCGATAAGTACATATTATGTAGTTAAAAATGCATGTTTTTTTTTTTGTTTTTTTTTTAACATAAATATAAAATTTGTCAATTCATTACAAATAGAATTATCGGAGAAGTTGAAACTTTCTGTTAATAAACAAGCCTAACAATAAATCCATTAAAAAAATTATTGGTTTATTTTAATTATAATAAAACTCAGTCATCACATTCATTCTTGGTCACAGGAAATTTAATATATATTTTGAAGTCGATATGTATAGACGATCTGTTTTAGGGGAGGATTTGAGTAGGCCTCTAAAGAGCGGCTTGAGGTCTTTACTCCATTCTGAATTTGTATTTTATCCAGGGTTCCCAGATTTATTCATAGTTTTTAATCTTATTTGATGTTATATAAAAGTACTTTTCCATTTTGTATTGATAATGTATTTTCAGACATACCATCAAACAGAAAAAAATAGATACACCTGTTGGAGAACATTTCTCTCAGCCTAGACACAGCATTCAGGATGTGAAGCTGTCAGTACTGATGGGAGATCAAACTAATATACCGTTTTAATACCCTACTCACTGGCTTCAACAGAGACAGAGAATTCATCTCCCATTATAACATTACAAACAATTAATCTTCTCAAAATTCGAATTAACTACAAACAATTTATTCCTGGGAACATTTGAAACCTTCATGGATCTGGCATACGTCAAATGGTTTTATGGCCCCTCTAACCAGGGAGTAAACTGACCAAGGATGCTTTGATTGAACCATATCTGTCCACTGGATCTCTGCTAGTCCAGCTAATTTACTGCTGAACAAATTCCCCAATACCTCTGTGTTTATCTAAAGTCTTTGTTAACGTGTGAATTGTGCTTTTGTATTTAGAAAAGTCTGTTTTAGCTTCATTAATGCCTGAGGAAGAGACCTAACAACTTGGTCTCGAAAGCTCGCTATTAAACTCTCAGTTAGCCGATAAATGGTATCATTTTAACTATACTTTTCTCCTAGATTTTTTATTAAACCAAACAAATTCCGAAAATATTTTTTCAAAATTCTGTATAAGAGAAATTGAAACTTGTAATGGAATTGATCTAAACAGATAAGTTAATTTAGGTACTATATAGGCTTTAAGTACCGTATTTGCTCGATTATAAGACGACCCTGATTATAAGACGACCCCCCAAAATCTAAATATTAATTTAGGAAAAAAACAAAAAGCCTGAATATAAGACTACCCTATAGGAAAAAAAGTTTTACTAGTAGATATTAATTCATGTAAACAGTATTTTCATATTTAATAAAAGCTATGATTGAGAAAAAAATATATTTTTTTATTTCCTTTTATTTGCCACTCTGCCCCCAGAAATGCCTTATACCCCCTATTTGCCACTCTGCCCCATGATGTGCCTTTTAACCCTCTATATGCCACTCTGCCTCCAGAAATGTCTTATACCCTCCTATATGCCAGAGTGGCATATAGGGGGTTAAAAGTCATATCATGGGGCAGAGTGGCATATAGGGGGTTAAAAGGCATATCATGGGGCAGAGTGGCATATATATATATACCTCCAAACTGCTAACAGCAATCACACTCCTATCAAGCCAAGGCAGCCAGTACATGCTGGAACCTGAGGATGATAGGAGTGTGAGTACAGCCTCCCTATGCCATGCTACCACCACCACCACCACCCTTACACATCCATACTAACACATACTCATTCATTCCATTAATCACACATACTTCACACATTAATCACAAAAACCCTCCCCCACCCCCTTACCTGAACTGCAGCTCTCCCACTCGAAGACTTCTGCAGGGGCCCGGCTGTGCGTGCAACTTCTCTGGCCCCGCCCCCAGAGGAAGGAGGGGGGAGGCAGAGTTATGTGACACTCTTCTAGCTTAATGTTCTCCTGCTGCTCGCGATCAAAGCCCGGTAAGTAGCATGGCCCCAGCGGACATTTTGAGGTCTGATTAGAAGACGACCTCGATTATAAGACGAGGGGTATTTTTCAGAGCATTTGCTCTGAAAAAAACCTCGTCTTATAATCGAGCAAATACGGTACGTTTATTTGTCCCAGCCATGAGAGTACAACCTTAGTCCAGGTTGTGAGCAGTGTTCCCTCTAAGCTGTGCGCTTGTGCGCGCGCACATAGCTTTTTAAGAGAGCGCACACGTCCAAAAATTGTGCGCACAACAGTTTTTCCCCAAAAAAGAAAAAAAGAATTATTTTTTTAAAACTTTATGTGGCGCGGATATTGTGCGCACAAAATTTTTGCTCTGTGAAAATTATTGCACAAGAGAAATTTTCTGCGCACACCAGCTAAGAAAAATTAGAGGGAACATTGGTTGTGAGTTGTGTTTTTCTTATCAACGCTGTTTATTGACAAAGCAGATGATAAAATGACAGTAAACATATCAAGTACATTAGTACAAAGCAAGTCAAAAGTAACATGAGTACCTTGTTTTAAAATGACATATGGGTCACATAGCGCCAGAGAATACATCGAAAACTGCCAGAGGCAGGGGTAAAGTAACCGAGCTATTGTTATCTTTAACGACAATACGACCCAACAGCAATCCAGCGAGCAATAAAGTATCAAGATAAACACTGTAGCAATACACATGTTGCAATATCGTTTTCCAAAATAAACAGTGAGTGGAAAAAAACAAACAAAAGAACATAACCATGCTCCAAGGAAATAACACATTTGTAAACAAAAAGTAGATTGACGCAAGCCCAAGGGCCCGAAAGCGGAAGACAAGGGGTATCGCAAAAGTAGCATCGACCCGCCAACCACACCGTGAGTCAGTCGTAACTATTGCGAAAGATAGAGGTCCAATACGCGAGGAGAGGAGACGAAAGTCGACCATGGGAGCCATTTAAGCCCATTGGCATATTCACGGCCCGGAGCAGAGGCCACCAGGTCCTCCATGTGAGAAAGAAAGTTAACCCTTGCTACCCAGGCAGATAGTGGGGGGGGCCACGAGTCTTCCAGAATCGGGGCATAATGGCCTTCGCCGCCTGAATCAGGTGTATGGCCAATGATTTTTTATAGGAGGAGAAGGAAGAGTGTGTGTGGTGTAAGAGTAGACCCTGGGGCGAGGTCATACAGTCGGGGTCTATAATATCCTGTATGACCCTCACTACAGCCTGCCAAAAGGGACGGATATCAGCGCAGTCCCACCATATGTGTCTATAGGTGCCGTCCTCAACCCCGCATCTCCAACAAAGGGAGGAAATCTGGGGGATAAAACGATGCAAGTCAGCCGGAACTTTGTACCAGCGGGACAGAAGCTTGTAGTTACACTCCTGGACCAGACTGGAAATGGCGCCCTTGTGAGTGAGCTGCAGTATTTTGTCCCAATCAGCATCAGACAAGGAGACTTGTAGGTCCCGTTCCCACAGACGTAAATAAAAGGGCTTAGAGTTCCCATAGGCCGCCTGCAACATAGCGTATAGCCGAGATAGCAAGTGAGCGGGTTCAGAACCCAACAGGCAAAGTTGCTCAAAGCCCGATAAAGGCCTAGTGAGCCGGGTGTCAGAACCGGGAGAGAGGACACCCCTGTCGTGTGCCATTCCGCAGGGTAAAGTGCTCTGAAAGGATGCCATTAATTTTTATGTGAGCAGAGGGGTTAGCGTACAAGGCAGTGAGTAGGTTGAGGAAAGGGCCCTGGATGCCCAACTTCAGTAATACCTAAAACAGGAACACCCAGGAAACCCTATCAAACGCCTTTTCGGCATCCATAGAGACCAAGGCGTAAGGGATGTTGTGGGCGTGTGCATACGCGATTAGATTAAGTGTGCAGATCGAGTTGTCTCTGGCCTCCCCTCCCCAGCCTCCCTCCCCAGCAAACAAAGAGCCATCACCTTAGCTAAAAGTTTTATGTCCGTATTAACCAAGGATATGGGGCGGTAATTGGCACACAATTCCGGGTCCTTGTCCGGTTTGAGGATGACCGAAATGTGGGCGACATTGGACTGGGGGTCAAGCTGCGCTCCAGCGGCCAAAGTATTGAAGAGAGTGACTAAATGCGGGCCCAGAACGGGGAAAAACTTTCGATAGTACCCAGTGGTGAAGCCATCTGGGCCAGGGCATTTGCCACGGGGGGTGGATTTTAACGCTGCCTGAATCTCATCCCCAGTAACAGGAGCGTTTAAAAAGGCTATCTCGTCCCTGTCCAAGCGCTGGGGCAAAAATTTCCTTAAATAATCCTCAACGCAATGTAAGTGGTCAGAGGATCCGGCGGCCGGGGGCGTTAAATCGTAAAGGACCTTGTAATAGGAGTGAAAACACTTGGCAATGTCGTGGGATTCATAGTGAAGAGAGCCGTCTGGGGATCTAATTTTGGGGATATAAGAGGAGGCTCTTTGGGCACGCAAAGCTCTGGCCAGCAATTTACCTGATTTGTTCCCCCATTCATAGAACAATTTCCTAGTCAAAAGGAAATGGCGTTTTGTAGTGCTATCTAGGAGGAAGGCCAGTTGTTCCCGCAGAGTGTGCAGTTGGGTCAGAATCTCAGGGGCCAGTGTGAGCTTGTGCGAGTGTTCTAAGCGGTGGATCTTACGTGTGATGTCGAGGATAGAGGCCAATTTTAACCTCTTGAGAGTGGCACCAAGTTTAATCAGGTGACCACGTATTACCGGCTTATGGGCCTCCCACACCACTGGGAAGGGAAGCTCATCCGTAACATTATCCTGGAAATAATTGCGGAGATGCGTTGTAAGATCCGCAACATGATGGGGATTATCCATTAAATTATCATTCAATCTCCAACAGCAATGTTTGGACACACTTCACACTACGCCTCAAGGTTCGTACCTTGAGGTGTAGTGTGAAGTGTGTCGGGGCATGATCACTGAGGGTTTGTAAGCCAATGTCAGAATCGTGTAGATGTAGAAGGTGGTGGTGTGAGAGGAAAAGGCTGTCAATCCTTGTGTAGCGGTCATGAATATGCGAGTAATAGGTATAGTCCCTAGCTGTCGGATGCTGCGACCTCCACGTATCAATCAACTGGTGGAGGTGTAGGGCCCGTTTAACTTTTTTAATGTTGGAGTAGGGAATGGATGAGGTGTGTGCGGAGGAGTCCCTGTGCGGATCCAAAATCATATTTAAGTCACCCCCAAAGACATTCAGACCATCCTGAAATGAACCGAATCTATTCAGCATGCCACAAAGGAAAGAAGACTGATTACGATTAGGTGCGTAAACATTACCGATCGTGACCTTTTGAGTACCAATGTAACATTTCAGGAATATTGCCCTACCCTCAGGGTCCCTCCAGACGTCCAGGAGTTGAAACGGGACGGATTTGTGGATAAGAATAGCAACTCCTTTCGTTTTCGAATCAGGGGCACTAGCCAAAAAAGCGTGGTGATAATATCTATTAGTCAGACGGAACTCCCTGTTAGCTTTGAAGTGAGTCTCCTGAAGAAGAGCAACATGAGTTTTTTGGAGTTGTAAGGTGTATAAGACTTTCGATCTCTGTTGGGGTTTATTCAAACCTCTAACATTGAGAGAGATAAATTTGAGTATATCAGGTACCATTAAGCGGACGTCTGCAGGAACCCCGCTGGGACAGTGTCATCCTTGGAGCCATAAAGAAAATTAAGAAATAATAAAAGAAAACAAGAAAAACAAACCATAACAGCAAATGTATGCAACGATATTAGATGCCGTAGCATCGAGTATTTAGCCAGACGACCTTGGGAAAGGTCGAAATCCTGTGCCTGAACCCTACGAACGCGTCAAGCAAGTAGACTCTTGGGGGGTGGGCAGAATTGCCTGCTAGGAGACACTGCCAAAGGTGAGTACGGTAATGGGTGGCTAAAGGGAGGTAGAGGAGAAGTGTCCCGCTCCATCTAGCTCTAGGGAAACAAGCCCCCGTAATATGGATAGATCTTGCATATAAACATGAGTATGTATGCGATTACACCCCACTGGGGACCGCAGCAACGGGCGTTAAATGAAGTAAAAACAGCCACCAGGTGGCAATGGAAGTGAAACACACGTGTACAGGTGAGTGAAAGTGTAATAAAGGAGGATAAACGACAAAAACATAAGCCGACGAGCAAAGGAAAAGAAAAAATACCCTGATTAGGCAACGAGTCAACGGAAGAATGAGACCGTACTGCATAGCGTCCGTGGGTCCCAATAACAGTCAGAACGCAGCCGAAACAACGAAGAAGTTCCTGAGGAGCAGAAAGGGAGGCGACCCCAACGAGTAGAGCGCCGTGATCAAGGGGTGTCTTGATGCTTGTGCTTCTTACGCCTTTGCGGTCTGGGGGACCAATCTTGTGATGGGTCCAGCAGAGTCTCCGGTGCAGAAAATAACGGCTCTCAGTCGGTGACCTCGCATGCCGGTAGACCAAGGTCCTCTGTAAACTGGCGGACATCACTGGCGTGCCTGATGATATGGGTAGCGTTGCCACGGCGGACCAGAAGAGCAAACGGAAAACCCCACTGGTAGGGGATATTAGCCTCGCCCAGGGCTTGTGTGACGGGACGGAGCAGTCTCCGAGCCTGCAGTGTGAGTGGTGAGAGGTCCTGAAAAATGGTGATAGGGTGCGAGTCCCATAGGCAAGTTGCGTTACTCCTGTAATGGCGCATTATTTCTTCCTTCAGGGGATAACTTTGGAGACAGCAAACAACATCCCTTGGGGGTGCTGATCCCGTAGGTTTCTGACGGAGAGCCCTATGAGCTCTGTCAAGATGGATGACTGTGTCAGTCGGCCTGTTGAGAATCTTATTAAAGATGAGTTGTAGCGTCGAGGCGAGCTCCTCATGAGCAACCGATTCCGGTATACCACGGACCCTCAGGTTATTTCGCCGACCCCGGTTATCGAGGTCTTCCAATTTCCTGGTGAGTTGCACCAGAGCATCAGCCTGGTACCTTAGCTGGGAATTCAGAGCGTCAACGGTTTTGCAAATCTTTGGCTGCGCGTCTTCCAGAGAGGCCACGCGGTCGCCAATATGTCAGATGTCTGCTTGTATAGCAGAAAGACTCACGTGGATGCCCTGCGTAGCCCTGTCGACAATCGCCGCTATGTCATCCTTAGAGGGTAGAGAGTCAAGCTTATTGTGCCACAGTCGATCTGCCCGGTGAGTGTGAGGTGTCTGTGAGGTACGGCAGTCCTCGTCGGCTGGTTCACTAGCCGGGCTCGCGGGAGAAGATGGCGGCCTTTGCGAGGAGTCGCGGGAGTCCTGGTCGGACGGCGCGTTGAAAAAGGAGCGCACGGAGGTAAGAGTGGATCTATCCTTGGGCCCCGATGGCTTCGGGGTATTTAGCTTAGAATGTTTGCCCATCTCGGGGGATATAGCAGAAAACCGAAGCCTATTAACAAGTGTGATGTGCGGGAGCTCAGGACTTATGCGTCCATCTTGTCTGCTGGTCGGCCACGCCCCCCCGTGAGTTGTGTTTTTAAATCTTTAGCTAAATTTAAATAATTAATATTCGTGATATCCTTTAGCTCTGTTGAGAGTTTGATACCCAGATAATCTATATGTTTGTTCTCCCCGTCAGAAGCTAAATTGTCAAACTAATTTTAATTACCTGAGTTTTTGATAGATTGATCTTATAATTAGAATATGTGCCGTATTCGGAAATAGCTTTCAAAAGTGCTGGAATTGATGTTTGTGGGGAGGTAAGGGACAAGAGAACATCATCCCCATATAATGTTATTTTGTAATTCTGGTGGGCTATTTTTATTCCTTGAAGTTTGTTTGAAAGTCGAATCATAGCAGCAAGGGGTTCAAAAGTTAATATATATAATACCGGTGCTAGTGGGCACCCTTGTCGTGTCCCATTTTTTATATCGAAAAATTCAGAGTTTAGATGTTTGCTAGAAACTTTAGCTTGGGGAGACTTATATAAAGCCAACGTGTTGTTAAAGAAAGAGCCTGTGAAACCGAAAGTATTTAGTGATTCTTCTAAAAATAACCAATTAACTCGGTCGAAGGCTTTTTCTGCATCTAAAGCTAAAATTGCCGCTGGAGTAGACCTGTGACTAGCTTCATAAATGAGATTTGGTATCTTCCTAATGTTGTCTTCACCATTCCTATCAATAATGAACCCTGCTTGGTCTGGGTGAATTAAATCAGGCATTGCTCCTCTTCAGTCTTTCTGCAAAAATTTTAGAGAAGATTTTGATATCTAAACTGATCAGCGAAATCGATCTATAATTCTTGATATTACTGGGCTCTTTCCCTGGTTTTTGAATTGGTGATATAAGTGCTTGTAGCAGTTCTGGTGGCAATTCTTTTTTCTGGTTTACTTCTAAAAATACTCTCAGTAACAGTGGAGAAATTGTCTGTTCTAATGTTTGATAAAAAATGGCTGAATAGCCGTCTGGGCCTGGAGCTTTTGCTTTCTTTAAGTTTCATATAGTATCTTTAATTTCAAATAAACTTAAAGGTTCGTTTAAATGAGATAGAGTTTCTTCAGATAATTTTGGTAGGTTTAGGTTTGCTAAGAAAGATCTCATTTCGAATCGGGTCTTATTTGGTTCTGGTAGGTGGTATAGTGAGCTATAATATTCTTTAAAGGCTGTACTAATATCTTTAGGTGACAAAAACGTTTTGCTGTTTGTAACTATTTTTTTATTCTCATATTATTATTTTTTGTTTAAGTCAGTTCGTCAGACTACTCTGTTGTCTCTATAGTACAATTTTTGCTTCAGTCTAAGAAAGACTTTATTATGTTCTTCTATTAATTTCTCTTTAATATCAGTTTTTACGTCTTTTATTTGCCTGTTCAAGATTAGGGAAGGGATTATTTTGTTAATTTTTTTCCAATTGAGCGAGGCTTTCATGGCGCACCATAATATTGAGTCTGAAACTGTATCTGTATCATTTTCTCTCAAAAAGTTGTTTGCCTGTTTGCCTGAACTTAATTGAAATTCATCCTGCCACCATTTCATCCTAAATTTATAATTTGGATTATTTCTAATCGAGAGAAATCCTGGGGCATGGTCTGTCCATGCAATATTTCATATTTGGGGAGATTGACAAAGCTGTAGTGTATTACTATCCGTAAAGAATGAATCTATTCTGGAATAAGAATGATGGACTGCAGAATAATAAGTAAAGTCTTTCTCCTTTGGATTCTGAACTCTTCATATGTCGTATAAATCATTATCGGACAGAAATCTTGTAAAGGTAGCGGCAGATAGTTTGACTTTGGGATCTAATGTAGCTCCAGTACCTATGTTTTTGTCCAAATTATGGTCTTGTATGCAGTTCATATCACCACCCATAATTAAGTGCCCCTTCTGAATTATCTGAATTTTAGGCCACACTTTCCTTAGGAACGTAATAGGTGTGTTGTTTGGTAGGTAAAAGTTCACTAAAGTATACACTACATCGTTAATTTTGCCTACAACCACCAGGTATCTACCCTCCGAATCTTCTTCATGATGTAAGTATTCAAACTTTAGCCCCTCATTCATTTTGATTGCGACCCCTTTTTTCTTATTGTTTTCTAGCGAAGAAGAGAAGCTCACTGGATATTTCTTATATTTCCAAAATTTAACTGATACTTAATTCCAGTGGGTTTCCTGAACAAAGCAGATATCTATTTTTTATTTAATTAACAAATCATATAGAAATGCTCGTTCATATGGAGAGTTCAGACCACAAGAATTTATTGAGGCAAACTTAATTGCCATAAATATTAAAAAAATTTCTTATTCCCACTCTAAAGGCTCCCCATTTTAAGCTTTCTTTCTGTGATCGCACACTCATACATCCAATCAACTCATATAACCAGTCCGCATTTAAATTAGTTTTATGCGGTTTGTGTCTCATTTACCTGTATGAGACTCTTGCACGTGTAGGTATCGGGAGGAAGGTCTATTAGACAGCTATTTCTCTCATCATTTCTCTATTTAGCTATGTGAAAAGAAAAAAAAAGTGATTAAACTTAATAGTAAAATTAATACAATTAAAGTGATATAAATTCCAAACTATTAATATAAGTGAGTGTTTCCATTTCCTATTGGGATGGCTCTCTATAGCTCTATTCTTGGCTGTGATATGTGATTAAATAGTGTATGCGTATGTATAAGTAATACGTATATCTAATAATGTGAGTATGGCTATTGTTCCATGAATTATCCCTTCTCTAAAAACCTTAGTGAATAGTGAAAAAAACCCTCTTTTACAAAAAATAAATAAATAAATAAATAAAAAATTAAATCTTCTTCTGCATTGTCGTGTAGTTGGAGAGATATCCGGAAGAATTTGAAGGTTTTGGTAATTCTCCATTTGGGATGGATTTTTTTTTAATTCTCTGATCTTTTATGAAACGGTTGTTAAATCTGATTACTAAATCTCTTAGTGCATCAGCAAATCTTTGGTCTCTTGAGCATTCTGTAGAAATCGGGGAAACTATTTAGATATTCAGAATTTATGTAGTGTTGCAGCAATTTAGTCAGATGTTTCTCTAAGTCTTGATTTAGAAATGATTCAGGAACTCCTCTCAATCTTATATTTTTTCCTTCTGACCTGTCTTCTATTTCCATTTGCTTTTTGGACAAGTTCTTTCTTAATTCCAGGTTTTCATTTTCAGCTGTTATCAGATCACTTTGGAGCTTTTTAATTAGATTTAATTGAGTTTCTAATTGCTGGATATTTGAGAGATTTCTTGTTTCAAGTTTAAAGTATTTTCTTTCATGTCTTTTTTTCATAGAGCTGAGTAATATTTAGGGATTTGCTGGGTTGAGGAGATTCAGCCATTGAGGCGATTGAAAAATTATGTGCATGTAGGTCTTCTGATGTAATTGATATATCTTTGCTTAACTCCTTCTGTGTGGTATTAGGAGATTTAGTAGAATAGAATGCATTTATTGATTTTGATTTTTATGGTGGTTTATCATTAGCATGAGCTTTTTCTTTTTTTGGAGGCATTCTGTTGATTTTATCAATATGTCTTTATATCCTTAAGTCTTTATGCCCTGTTGTTAGCGGAGATCTATCACACAATATTTCAGGTAGATTGAAGGTGAGGTAGTCAAAAGCCGTTGAAAATTACATATAAATTAAATATAAGTCGGTAATCAATAATAAAGATGTACTTATCTTAAATTTCGAGTTTGATCATTTGACCGTTCCTCACATTGATTGATGCTTGGGTTCTAGGATTTTAGTCAGATACACCATTTTCGGCATGCAAAACACTTTTATTAGCTTTTAGTAGGTCGGTTATCTCCTTGCTTCTAGTTCTTTTACGTATCTCAGTCATTCATATCAGTCTCACCGTCTGTTTGCTATTCCCTCCTGCTGTGTTTTGCTTCTCACCAAGTTAGGATTGCCTCCATTGCTCCATGGTGTGTAGCTAGATCCTCTCAAATGGGGGTGGCGTCGGTTTGTTATTTTGTCAGCTATGCCAATATCGGGGAACTATATTTTGCCCCCGTAGCCAGTCTCAGCTGTATATTGCCGGGATCAATTGGGTAGCTTGGTTGGTTTTGGCATTAAGGCTAGTGCCGATATCGCCACTCGCATCTGCCTCCCTCGTCTCCTTTGTTTCCTTCACCTCCTCCCCTGCTCTCGGCTCCCTCCTCCCAATACACCAGCACGGGCGCAGGACGTTACGCTCTACGTATCTGCGTCATCATGCGCGCAGAATCGAGTTCCATATTTCTTAATCCTCTCCTAAAAATGCATGTCTAACGCATATGTATAAATATATATATATATATATATATATATATATACAGTGAAGGAAAATATTATTTGATCCCCTGCTGATTTAACCAGTCCGTATTTAAATTAGTTTTATGCGGTTTGTGTCTCATTTACCTGTATGAGACTCTTGCACGTGTAGGTATCGGGAGGAAGGTCTATTAGACAGCTATTTCTCTCATCATTTCTCTATTTAGCTATGTGAAAAGAAAAAAAAGTGATTAAACTTAATAGTAAAATTAATACAATTAAAGTGATATAAATTCCAAACTATTAATATAAGTGAGTGTTTCCATTTCCTATTGGGATGGCTCTCTATAGCTCTATTCTTGGCTGTGATATGTGATTAAATAGTGTATGCGTATGTATAAGTAATACGTATATCTAATAATGTGAGTATGGCTATTGTTCCATGAATTATCCCTTCTCTAAAAACCTTAGTGAATAGTGAAAAAAAACCCTCTTTTACAAAAATAAATAAATAAATAAAAAATTAAATCTTCTTCTGCATTGTCGTGTAGTTGGAGAGATATCCGGAAGAATTTGAAGGTTTTGGTAATTCTCCATTTGGGATGGATTTTTTTTTAATTCTCTGATCTTTTATGAAACGGTTGTTAAATCTGATTACTAAATCTCTTAGTGCATCAGCAAATCTTTGGTCTCTTGAGCATTCTGTAGAAATCGGGGAAACTATTTAGATATTCAGAATTTATGTAGTGTTGCAGCAATTTAGTCAGATGTTTCTCTAAGTCTTGATTTAGAAATGATTCAGGAACTCCTCTCAATCTTATATTTTTTCCTTCTGACCTGTCTTCTATTTCCATTTGCTTTTTGGACAAGTTCTTTCTTAATTCCAGGTTTTCATTTTCAGCTGTTATCAGATCACTTTGGAGCTTTTTAATTAGATTTAATTGAGTTTCTAATTGCTGGATATTTGAGAGATTTCTTGTTTCAAGATTAAAGTATTTTCTTTCATGTCTTTTTTTCATAGAGCTGAGTAATATTTAGGGATTTGCTGGGTTGAGGAGATTCAGCCATTGAGGCGATTGAATAATTATGTGCATGTAGGTCTTCTGATGTAATTGATATATCTTTGCTTAACTCCTTCTGTGTGGTATTAGGAGATTTAGTAGAATAGAATGCATTTATTGATTTTGATTTTTATGGTGGTTTATCATTAGCATGAGCTTTTTCTTTTTTTGGAGGCATTCTGTTGATTTTATCAATATGTCTTTATATCCTTAAGTCTTTATGCCCTGTTGTTAGCGGAGATCTATCACACAATATTTCAGGTAGATTGAAGGTGAGGTAGTCAAAAGCCGTTGAAAATTACATATAAATTAAATATAAGTCGGTAATCAATAATAAAGATGTACTTATCTTAAATTTCGAGTTTGATCATTTGACCGTTCCTCACATTGATTGATGCTTGGGTGCTAGGATTTTAGTCAGATACACCATTTTCGGCATGCTTTTAGTAGGTCGGTTATCTCCTTGCTTCTAGTTCTTTTATGTATCTCAGTCATTCATATCAGTCTCACCGTCTGTTTGCTATTCCCTCCTGCTGTGTTTTGCTTCTCACCAAGTTAGGATTGCCTCCATTGCTCCATGGTGTGTAGCTAGATCCTCTCAAATGGGGGTGGCGTCGGTTTGTTATTTTGTCAGCTATGCCAATATCGGGCACTATATTTTGCCCCCGTAGCCAGTCTCAGCTGTATATTGCCGGGATCAATTGGGTAGCTTGGTTGGTTTTGGCATTAAGGCTAGTGCCGATATCGCCACTCGCATCTGCCTCCCTCGTCTCCTTTGTTTCCTTCACCTCCTCCCCTGCTCTCGGCTCCCTCCTCCCAATACACCAGCACGGACGCAGGACGTTACGCTCTACGTATCTGCGTCATCATGCGCGCAGAATCGAGTTCCATATTTCTTAATCCTCTCCTAAAAATGCATGTCTAACGCATATGTATAAATATATATATATATATATATATATATATACAGTGAAGGAAAATATTATTTGATCCCCTGCTGATTTTGGATGTTTGCCCACTGATAAAGACATGATCAGTCTATAATTCTAATGGTAGGTTTATTTGAACAGTGAGAGACAGAATAACAAAAAAAAAATCCAGAATAACGCATTGTCAGAGTGTAGAGATGTTACTGTATGGTGTTAGCATGAGTCTGTGTCTGTTACTATTTCATATTAGCATTTTTGTGTGGAGAGTGGTGTAAGAGTGTGTAAATGTGTATCTTATTGTATGGTGTTAGCAAGAACGTGTTGGTGTTTGGAGCTTAGGGTAGAGATGAAAAAGGGTGTGTAAGCGTATGATGTTAGTTTAGGTGGTTTCTATAGTGAATTAGCATTTTAGTATGTATACATGCTGGTTATGGGATTGGAATATTGAAAAATGGCACTCTCACTACTTACTGTAGGCTGGCCCTTGCTCTCATAAGGGGTGCTTATGGGAGGATCATAAGTCCCCAAGTTTTTTATGAAATGATCATATGCCCTAATACTTCAAGCTCCCTGCTTCATCTGTTTCCAGGCAAATTACAAACGCAACCATTTTTTAATGTATGTCTTAGGTCCGGTTACCTATCTGCACCTATTTTAAGAAAGATACTACATGCTGAAGTTTTATATATGTTATAAATTTATAAGGAGCACAGTAACGGTCGTCTGAAGTTTTCACCACAAAGAAATGCGGGACGCTGCAAACTTTAAGATCTGACTGCTTATTGCACGATTTTATTTTATTTTTATATGTAAGTGCTAAGTTTTTTTTTAAAAAAACCCTTTGTCTCCCGTGAAGAAGAATTGTTGTTAACCGTTTGAAGTACATTTCGGGAGAAAGAAACAGAAGATCATTCTTCCTGTTTGATTCGTATACCACACACGCATATATATATATATATATATATATATATATGTGGCCTTTGGAGAAGCCCTATTTAACGTATGAGCCTGTCCCCTTCAGTCTCCCATAGACATCATAAAACGCATCCGGACGCACCGGTACGTCCTGCCTCCCGGCACTGCACGGTAGATCAGGCTGTCCCCCCCTGCCATCGCTTTCTCCTGCCCGATCTCCTGTAACAGCTTCCGGTGTGAACGCCGGAAAACTGTTACAGTTTTAAATGCCCTATCTAGACCCTGCTGAGATATCCGATCGCTCCGATGAGGCACAGATCACAGACACTGTGATCTCTATGCAAGTCTGTGGGGACTTGCATTTAAATCACAGTGTGATTGGTGCAGGGGGATCACAGGCTCAAAAACAAATCCGCAAACAAAACTAAAAAAAATAAGGATGTGGGGTATCTCCGTAATCAGGAGATGCAGCTAAACAATTTTGGCCAGGTTTCTCTGCCGTAACACATACCCTGTGCAAAAAATCTAAGCAAGGCAGAAGTGTTGATGAAAAAAAGCGCAGGAAATAATTTCTGCGGCCACCTTTGACAGTGATCTGTCAAAAGGTGGCCACATAGCTGCATGAGGAGTACCCAAATATCCCTTATACCATAGTCTGGGTTGTCTGCTTTACAGAATTATATACTTTTGTGGGTATTTTTGGTTTATTTGTTTAAAAGTAGAGTTGCAATTCCATCATACCGAATGTGAAAATTCTATGAATAATGTACATTTTATAGTATGTTCCCTATAAGTGCTGGGAAAGTATGGGAATTCTATATAAATTAGGTATTTCTGAAATCAAGCCACCTGAATTGATAAACTTGGAGGGGATTTTCCATCACTTTTTCTAATTTTCACTAGTTTTTCCAAAATTTCTCATCCTAAATCAAAAACAATAAAAATAAACAATATATAGTTTACATGGGTACACTCTTCGCAGGAAAGGAGAATAATCGCTGAACCGACAAACCGCAAAAATGCTATGGGCTTTGCGGTACCAAAAACCCCTGGGACTGAAGAAGTTCATTTTTATGTTTCATGTTTATGGTTTCATGTTTGGATTGATTGATCTAATTTTGGGGATTACATCCTGTTGGTATCATATATTTTATTTGTATTGCACACTTATTTGGTCACCGGGGTTTTTTGATGTATGTTTAAGTAGGTAAAGTAAAACAACAGTGGGGTTTTGTTTCTTAAAGGTGGACCAGCAACACCCTGTATTGATATTTATTTATTTTTGTATTATACTTTGCGCATCACTTATTGTTTATTGCCGTATTTTCCAGCGTATAAGACGACTTTTTAACCCGTGAAAATCTTCTCAAAAGTCGAGGGTCGTCTTATACGCGGGCTACTGAAACTTACCGAGCCGTTGAATCACGATTCCCCACAAAGCCACGTATCTCTAGGGGAGGGGCGAGCGGAGAAGCCGCCTCCCCTGAGCCGGTCTTCAGGGCCGCGGCGAGGTAGGTGCAAGATCGTGATCTCCCCAACTAGCCCTGATCAGCGGGTGCCCAACATTAGGGAGCACGAGGTCTGGCACTTCAGACCTCGGCTTCCGTGCTCCCTAATCACTACGTGCCGGCTATTGATGCCGAGCGCGGAAATGACGTCATATCCTGGCGCTCGGCATCAATTGCCGGCACGTAGTGATGAGGGAGCAGTAAAGCAGAGGTCTGAAATGACAGACCTCACGCTCCCACAACTGGATGGAAGATGAGAAAGGTAAGAGAAAGGGGTGTAAGTATGTGTATATATATATATGTGTGTGTAAGGTCAGTATATGTGTATGGTCAGGTGTGTGTAAGAGCAGTGTAGGTATTTGTGTGTTTGTAAGCTGGACAGGCATATGTTAGGGAGAACTGACCCACCCAATCCAGGCAGGCTTTGTATACAACAACCAGCCAATCACCAGTAAGGTACATCGCTTGCCGTGATTGGCTGGTTGTTGTATACTGGGTAGAGGGGTAGTCTTTTAAGGCGAGTATAGCCCAAACTCTATATTTTAACTGGAAAAGTTGGGGGTCGTCTCATAAGCCCAGTCGTCTTATACGCCGGAAAATACGGTAATTTGTCTAACATATATCAAATTCAACATTTTTTGGGAGTTTAGTGATGTCACCATGACATTACTGGGATCAACAATGTATGAGAGATCTAGTGCCACACTGCACTGGGAACAGTGCAAAAAAAAAACTAAATAATGATTTTTTATTTTTTTTTAATTGCTCCTTTGCCCTAACACTGTAAAAATTGGGGTGTGTGGCCGGGTAGCCGAACCACATGGATAGACGATAGAGGATGAAGAAGTGGCTATGGTAGTGTGACCACATTTTATTTCTGCCATTCAGGGACACGATATGAAGCGCATGAGATAACACAGGTGTGCGTGTGTGTGTATGTGTGTGTGTATATATATATATATATATATATATATATATATATATATGCATTAGACATGCATTTTTAACTACATAATATGTACTTATCTCTTTGAAGTAAAGACCATGATGGCAGTTAGTTTTCATTCTTTAATATTAGCCTCTGCCTTTCCACGAATCAATTGTATCTATGATACATACAAATAATTTTACAGTCACTCACTAATTCACATAATTTATTCACACAATCATTTTTTCTCTCACTCATTCATACAAATCATTTACATATATTCATTAATCACATTCTCACAGATGAATGAATTCATACTCACTCATTTAGACAATTCATCCACACATTCATTCATACTCTCACGCATTCACACAATTTATCCACACATTATTTTATTTTCTCACTCATTCACACAATCCATCTACACATTCATTCATTCTCTCATTCATTCTCACTCTTTATTTCAATATTGTTACCACCCCCTTTCTCACTATCTACCCCTCTCCCATACCTCTCACTATCTACCCCTCTCCCCTACTTCTCACTATCTACCCCTCTCCCTCCTGTTATGGAACCATTATATATATCAGCAAGAAACGCTTATTGCTTTAATGAATATAAGCTGGCCTCGACCAATAAAGGGTTACACCTCACGCAGATACGTGAGAGACGCAAGTAGCAGTGTATTCAGTTATCTATATTTTACTAACCGCAAGCGCCATTCTGGCTATATCTTGTTGCAGGAAAGTATCTAATATTTGTTTCTAACGGTTTTCTGCCTTTCTGCCTATTTCCGCATAGTTTCAGGATTAACCAATTAATAAGCTTTACGTAACCTGACGTCCCTTTTTGACGTCCCTATATAATCTATAATATAAATAAAATAAAGCAGAGTGATTTTGGACCTGACCCAGAGTGTGTCGTGTGTCTTATTTTTCTCTCCGTGCACGTACATTTATATTCACATAATTTGGAGCAGTTCAACAATTGAAGAAAGGCTTTATTGGAAAGCATCCAAAACACTCCCTTCTCACTATCTAGCCTCTCTCCCTTTGAAGTTCCCTTATCTTGTAGAAGTCCTGCGGTGGGAGGGCGAGGCCTCTGTCTCCCTGCTCTGCCGTGGTGCGCAGGGTATTTTTTAAATGTTTTTATTAATTTTTTTATTTTATTTTACTAATCATATTGTAATTAGAGAGCTGGGCTCCATTGACCTGCATGGTTGAATGCAGAGTTCTCAGGAGGGTCTGGACTAATTGTTCTCACAGTTGGCGCCACCATCTTGTGATGGGCGATCACTTCCTAAGCACTGTTATTTTTTTCAGGGGAGGGCTTTCCTCCCATGATCCACGGCCAGCCTCACCTGTGAGGCTTTTGTGGATCCCGCAAAGCCGCCGATCTTGGCGATAATGAAGCGATCGTGGCATTGCATCTATTAAACTGCACCCTGTACATGTACGGGCTTTGTCACCAATGCGGCGCATCGTGACCCTGTATATGTACCAACTTTGACGTGAAGGGGTTAAGGACATGTTGTACAACCTCGAGTCAGACCTTCATCAATTGGGCTCCCATACCACATGGAGGGAAAGTTTGACGAATTAGTGACAACATTTAATGAGCTGGTTGATCGACACACCACCTTCAGACTAAAGTTACAGATCTTGAAGACCGCTTCTGCAGAAATCATCTCCGTATCAGGGGGATTCCCGAAGAGGTGACTATGGTGGAGTTACCTGAATATGTGTCTACTTTTTTCCGCTCCATGTTCCCGACGACCGAGGGGATTTCCTCATCGACTGTTATGTTTCTAATTTTTTTTTTTTACCCCCCAGCCCCCTCCCCTTTTTATGCATATATATCCGTGGGGAAGGACATTTGTGTGATGCTTGGCCTGTCTTACACTGTTTTCTAGTTGGAGCTTAATAATGGTTATACATGGTCCCGGTTGTATTCTGGGCTGTTCTGTTTCCACGTTTATTATATACCAGTTGGTTATACTGGAACTCACACGCCTTTCACACAAACACTCCAATCTCCCCATCCCCTTCGTAATTTTTTTAAATGTATTTATTTATTTTTACACATTCTTCAATTAGCCTGGAGGTACAGCTCCCCTACTTGTGGATCTTATGTTATCTTATGGTATCATATTTAGTGTGTAGAGGGCTGCAGTTGCTCTGGTACACTAAGCTTATGCATCCTTGCCTGTAGGTGGGAATTTGGTTCGCTTATGACCCCTTTCACACTAGGTTCCTCGTCATGACCATGCTGTATGTGGTTGCATTTAACATCATAGTGCCTGGTCCCCTCCCCTCTATTTTTTTTTTTTTCACACCCGTTGTTTTGCTGGGAGGTTCAGCCCCCCTATTCTAAGATCCTCCATTGGTACTTAT
Source organism: Spea bombifrons (assembly GCF_027358695.1). Taxonomy (NCBI): domain Eukaryota; kingdom Metazoa; phylum Chordata; class Amphibia; order Anura; family Pelobatidae; genus Spea; species Spea bombifrons. The sequence goes on along the minus strand of NC_071092.1, from coordinate 16,431,075 downwards.
CTTATCTTATAGTATAATTTTTAACTTGTGGAGGGCCGTAGTCGTTCTGTTACACTAAGCTAATGTGTCCCTACCTGAAGGTGGGAATTTGGTTTGCTTATGACCTGGAAGTTTTACATACTGTATGTGGTTGCATTTCCCATCCGTTTGCCTGGATAGCCAACCCCCTTCTCCCCTCCCTTTTTTTTTTCTTCTTTCTTCTTCAATGTTGTTATTTAAGTGTGCATTTTTGATTGGCCTCTCCCATTTCACCACTGCTTTTCCCTTTTAGACCTGCCTTATCTGTGGTGCTTACGTAGGGGCTGGCAGTGTACTTCATATCTATGGTCAATTGCTACCAGTCATGTCAAATATTACTCTTCTCTCGATTAATGCAAAGGGCCTCAACACATTCCACAAACGTAACATGCTCTTCCAAGAAGCGAGGTCGCACAAGGCCTCTGTTGTTTTGGAGTGGAAATTTTGTTTCATAGAGACGTCCAGTTCCAGCTCCTGTCTAAGGTGTGTGAGCCTCAGGGCAGTTACATTATTCTTCAAGGCAATCGTAATGGTTCGCTGTGTACTCTACTCAACGTCTACTAAATTGGCCTCACGCCAGAAAAAAAAAATACATGCGTTCACTTACAGACTTGACCCAGCGTCTCACTGCTCTGGAATTGTCCAACAAGGCCTCCTGGTCTACTGATAGCATCACGTTAGCGGTATGTATCAAATCAGAAATCCTCCAGATCCAACTTCAGAGCATGGAATTTATGCTTCATAGATTACATCAAACCTACTACGCTAAAGGCAACAAAGCAGACTCTTTGCTGACCAAGAAACTTAAACAACAGACTGCACAACGTACCACTCACTACCGCCACACCCCTGATGGACATAAGATATATAACCCTAAAGACACTGGAGATAACTTTGTGGATTATTATTTGATGAAACCCTCACTGGGGCCACTGGAGAGGCATGAGAGCTAGCCTGCTCCCTATTGACAATGGGCCCTGGCGTTGCAGAGACTTGTGTGGCTACCCCAAGCAGGAAATCATCTCATCACCTGCCGAGGGGGTTATCTCTGGCATACAGCCAGGATCTGCAACCAGGGGGTGACCACCATTGTTTTACTTTAATATCAGACCCCCCCATGGTGCACAACTATGATGTCCCATCACTACAGACATTTATCCCGGCCAAACCTTGTAACTGGTTTTGGCCAGTAACAGATAGTGGAGGTTGGGATCCTTTTGTATTGTTAATCCCTTTACTGCCCCTGTTGCCTCTGGGTAATTATTGTCCTGAAGGGAGAAGTCGCTCTTGGCCGAGAGGGACAACCTGAAGTCCCTGATCGGTCCGTCACAATTACAAATCCCTATACAATTTATGCTCCCAATCACAGTTTCCACAACTGTCACAAGCGTCCATCTCATCATTTCTGCGTTCCCTTCCATTTCTCCAATTACCGGAAGATCAGTGGCAATCTCTCATCGCACCTCGATGTCTGAGGAGATTGTCCCCAGACGTCCTATCGAATTCATATTACCAGAAATGTAATGCCATACTGACACCATGGCTTTGCTCTCTATTCTCCCACATCATCTCTGTTTGGACAAGCCTGTCTAACTCAGACACCCATTCCTCCCTGGGCTGTTCACCCAGAAAAGGCATTCGTACGTCCAGCTGGAACCAGTACATGTCCTCGCTGGATGGGAGGCACTTACTCTGGTAGCCCTGTTCCCATTGAAGAGCCTCCAACCAGAGATGCCAACGGATATAGCTCTCCGGGAACCTCAGCGGCACTGTAGTATACAGAATCACAGCAATACAGTGCGGTAGCCTCATGACAAGGGCAGCATCGAGGCTTACCCCAATAACAAGACGGAACTCTTACTGAGGTAAAACAGGAACTAACTTTATTGGGGAAACAATCACCATCAGCCTCCAAGAGCCTTTGAATAGACTGGCGGTGAGCTATGGCCAGCATGCATCACACCATATGTAAAACGCACTATGCAGATCATATCCAAATTAGTTATAACAGAAAACCACTCTAACACAAGCCTGTCAGTAGAACCAATAATATTGGTCAGACAGGCAGGATTAAGGGGGAAACTGGGATCCAGAGGGCTCTTGCTCTCTCGCTGTTGCCACCCTGTACCCCTAAACAGGTACAGGGTGACTTAAACATAAATCCAAGCAAAGGAACCAGATATTGTGCTGCAATTAGTGTCCACTGTTGCCTTCTGGAAGTATGTAATGCAATCCAGAGGTCCACCATCTATAATGAGAAATACAGACTTCAGGCGTCACCCAAGTCCCAAGTCACGGAGGCTTCCGTGACAGCGACATACAGTGAAATTGTCCACCTAACTACAACTCGCTGTTTTGTAAATAAATAAATTCAAAGTTAAAGCATACTGTGGTACAGCAAAGGTTGGTCAGTTGGACTAGAATATAGCATCTGGGAAATTACATTATTCACGAGTCTCACGAACAGCCTTGACTGTTTTCTCACTAGCTGGGATTCAAGCAAACAAGATTTCAAAAGAAAACCACTATAACCTGTGTGAAAATTTCATTTGAGTGTGTTGATAACTGGCAATTTGAATTTTCGGAAAGTTGCTGATTGAAGAAATGAATATAAATAATATTAGTGATAACAACCTTTTATTACATCTAAATCTCCCAACATAAGGCATTTGTCTGTTGGCCGCATTCACTCACTCTCTCACATTCTCACATTCTCAATCTCTCTTTTCCTACCTCCTCTACTGACTACTTCTGCATCTTCTTGTTCGTAATCATCATTCTTCTACCGTTTGTCTTTCATCTTCTCTCCTTTATCTTTTATAATCTCTCTTCTATCTTTATTCGAATCTCTGCAGACATAAACTGGCGCGATCATCAATTTTGCCGTAACATGAACTTCCACACAAAGCACAGCGCTTTTAGTGACGTCCTCTACGCGGACTGGAAGATTGAGGGAGAGGACGTCAAAGAAAGCATCACAATTTTGTCAACAAAGATAAAAGAAGGTAGAAGAGAGAAGATAAAGAACAAGAAGATGCATAAGTGGCCAGCAGAAGCAGAAATGGTTGGCAGAAAAACATTAAGAGAGTGTGAGAGTGAAAGGCCCTGTGAAATGCTTAGCTTTTTGCTTCATTTTCATCCGCTTCGTGGAGGGTCTCGTTTTCATCGTTTCGTACAAATTGCTGAATGCACAACTATAGCCAGTTTTTAACATATAGTCTTCAATGTCTTTTATGTTTCAATAACAATCTGTTGCATTTCCACTCCTCTTGCCTTTTTATTGATTTCATTAACGTATTCTTTTGCGAGAGTTCCTGGAAGGTCAATGTTATTTTGTTGTAGATCTTTGAAGACTCTTGTGGGACTTGATCTACAAGGTCAACAGAAAGAAATAAACAAAAAGCTTTAGTGTGATTTTAAGTATGACTTGATATAAATGGTAATAACGCACGTTTAATACCAAACTCAAGCTACTGCTAATGTACAGTCTTCAGCAATCTATGTCAATCAAATAATTAATTGATATGCCAATATATATAACAGTCCAGAGAATCCTGACCACCACAGTTATGGGGTTTGGTTACCTACTCGGCACTACCCGGAGCTAAGGGTGAGAGCTGAAAAGGATGTCATTATAAAACAATAATGGTGTTTTGTCCTTGTGTGTTAACTCTTTAGTTATGTGCTTTCTAGACTAAAAATGTCCCACCTCTGGCCCAAGTTTGATGATCTTGTCAAGGAGGCTCACAGTCCATGAGAAATTGGATTAATTTAAAGGTATTTTACTAAAGGCAGTAGATCATTGCATTAATCTCTAAAAGACAGGGGGAATGTAATATTCTGTATGTTATATTCCCCAAAAATCTCTATTTAAGGCTGAGGGCTTTTTTACATGCTTTGCTATTGTCACCGATCATGCTTAATTGCAGCTGTTATTGGTGGCAGAACCACTGCTATTATCCGTCCAAAGACCCCCACAGCACCTGTCCCAGCACAACTAGATATGACATAATTTCATGTATTATCATATGTAGGCAGCGTGTGAGGACCACAAGGGAGCAGAAGAGCTGTCACCACCCAGTGACAGAGTACTCACTCCTGAATCAACAAGTTGGGGTGTGTGTGTATGTTAGTGTCCATGTTGTCTGGATCCTAGATCCAGATGGCCAGCAGGAAGTGCACATATGACGCGTGGCTGGAAGTGGGGCTTGCTGGGCAGAAGATTTATAACTCCAAAACTGCTCAGTAGAGGCACCCTGTTGTGGTCCTGCTATATTGGAAACTGTGTTTGCTGTTATTGACCCTCGGCTTACCTGACTGCTATTCAGTCTAGTGATTTTGATCCTTTACTGTCCTACTTGTGTACTGTACCTGGCTTGTCTGACTACATGCACTGTTTACCAACCTCTGGCTGGTATGACTACCCATTTACTGTACCAAACCCGGCTCTGTCTAACTACCCATTCCTCATTAACCCCTGGCATTCTGTATCTATCAGTACTGAACTTTACCCACCTACACATGAGCCACCTCACTGTTTGGATCATCTAAGTCACTGTCCAATTAGCTTGGGGCCCAACACCTTGCTAGGTGACTCAGTGGTAAGTGCTCATTTGGTGATGGCGGACGTGACAGCATGTATATACACTTTGCATGTAAGTACGTTACTGTGTGTATGTGTATGTTACTGCTTGTGTCTAGGTATGTTACTGTGCATGTGTAAGTATGTTTCTGTGTGTGTGTGTTAGTATGCGTGTGGGTATGTTAATATATTGGTGTGTGTAAGAGGAGCTTGGAGGCCTCCACAGTAAGTCTCGCAGGGGGTCCCAGCTGTTTTTCATTTGCCTTTGTGTGTTGATGAATATCAGAGTAGCAGCAAAAGGATGGAAGCAGCTCCTGTAACAAGTATATTTGGCCATATCTAGTCCCAGAGTGAATTAAAAAGTACTATATAATATATATATATAAGTGTTGTCACCACAGGGACAAGTACCCTCTGTTGCTTGTCCTGTCCCTTTGCTCCCTGCAGCCTCTCCCCAGCCCTTCCAGATCCCCTCTTATTCTCACAGCCCCTTCCTGCTCCCTTCTGGGTCCCTCCGCTCTGACTCTTTCTTCCCCTCTGGTCTGACCCGCCCCCTTTTTACAACAGCTGGGCTAAATCCCTGCGATTGCATAGGGAATCAGGCTGTCACACAATCTGTGGACCTGAGCTGTCAAGTTGAATATAACAATGCCGATCTCTCCAGGTGATAACCTTGATGTGGCAGAGACACAAGGTATGAGCTGCAGTGAAGAAATAGCTCTGCTCAAGGTAAGAGGATGGGGGGATAAAATTAGCCAGCAGCATCCATGTAGAAGGGAATAGGGAGGGAGAAGAGTTGGCAGAGAAAATATGTGTGTGACAGTTTATAGTGTTTGGGAATGTGTATATGGATAGCTCTGATGTGTTTGTGAGCCTGTATATTAGTGTATGATGTTAGAATGTGTGTTACTGTATGATATTAGCATGAAGGTATGTGTTAGTTTATGATGTTAGCACATGTGTGCGTCTGTGACTGTACAGTGTTAGTGTCAGGACAGGAACGATACTTATCTGTGCACCTGCTGCTTGACACATCCTCCAGCCGCTCTTGGCACTCTTAAAGGGACTTCGTCTAGGAAATTGGGCAGGTAATTAGGGGGCTTCCTGAGACTACCTAAACAACTGACACCTTTTCCAAGGTGCTCAGTTGGTCCGCTGCTACAGTGTACCTGTTGCCTGCCATCCTGCTTGGTGCCTGTGTTTAACCATTGGTTCAGTGCCTGCTGCTTACGTTTCTGGGATCTGTACCCTGCAAGTCTGCTTCGTGTCTCACTTGTGTCCTCTGCCTGGACCATCGTATCTCCTGCACCAGAATTCCTGTGGTCTGCTCATCGTCTTCTACACTCTCCATCACCCGCTCCCTGCTCAACTCACTACTAGTGAGCATCCCCTTGAAAAAGGTAGAACCGAAACGGCGTAGGGGAGTGGAGGTACAATATGGGTAAGCATTGTGGATAATTTGAGGACCTTTTTCTTGATTATTATTTATGTGTGTATTGAAGATATAATTGGTCCAATGAATCTATGTATATGTAGTGTGTGCACTCCATGGTGAGTTGTAATATAAATGATTTTGTAACATTCAAGCACCTTACAATTGACTCCCTATTTAGATGCACTCAATGCACTTTATATTTATGCTGCCATAGTCCCTCCATGTGCTCAGATTAATCTTGCAAAAACCTCTGTTGTCTATACTATGAGATATACTATATGTTTTTATATTTGATTGATTTTCTGTGTAATAAAAATTATTTATTTTAATTGAAAATACAAGGGCTTGTGTATAACTCTATTTCATATTATGTGTATCAACTCACTACTAGCAGTCTGCCATGCTACCTCCTAGTTAGTGGGTAGTACAGGGTTCGGCCTTCCTGCTTAAGATTCCTCCTCTTCTGGGCCAGGCAGGCCTAACAATTACTACATGGTATTAGCATGAATGTGTGTCAGCTATAGTGTTTGAGTATGTATGTTATGTATGTTAGTGCATGGTTTTAGAGTATCAGGGATGAGCCTGGGGTTGGTGGCATGGCAAGGAAGGAGAGTAAAGCAGAAGAAAAATAGAGTGTGTGTATGTATATGTAAGTGTAGAGTGATTGTGTGCTATTGTATGTTGTTAGGGGACACAATATTTGTGTCTAAGTTACGAGCAGTGGTGGTGTTAAAAAAAATACAGCACCCAGGTGCCACTAACTCATCCCTGCTCCTGGTAGTGTATGTGCCTGTATGCTGCAGCCCCAATGACAGGGGAAACCTAATGAGGAAACCAATGATTGATGGAGAGGGGAACCCCACTGGCGATGTGTTAATAGGCATGCCTGGGGTCACAAAAGACCCTCAAATGTGATCTATAAGAGTCTGTCAATGTAACAAAAGTGTTGTCAAAAATATGTGTTGTGGTGGTTTGAGATATGAAGGGTTAAAACAAAAACAGAAGTGAGAAGAAAAAAGAGATGGAGAGACAGAAGAAAGAGGAAGAGACAGAACAAAGGAAGAGAGAGAGAGACATAGAAAGAGAAACACTTTATACATGGATCCCTTGAAAGTAATTGCCCGCTGTTGTCAGGTTGTAGGATACAAGGTGAGGAACCCAGTATGCAGGCTATCTTCCTAGGATAGGAAGGTCAGGGCGGGAGAGAGCAGCGAAGTCCGTAAAACAAGCCAATAGGTCGCCCAGCCCCCGTGCGTGGTGCCGTTGATGCGCGTCCCCTGCCTAGTCCATTCAGGAATCCAGAAAAGGAAGGTGCTTGCCTAAACACAGTCTTTGGAGCTGGTTCATGGAGGACGGAGGTTGCGGCGGCGTGGGAGCTAGTACCCGCTATCGGCAGTGACTCAGGAGAGTCGCTTCGCCGCAGACTTTGATTGTTTCCCCGCGGATCCTGTCAGCTGTATTATTATTTGCATGCGCCTACACAGATGCACCTACCCCATCCCTTGTGGTTGTGGCAGCACCATGAGATTTCTGAGGGAACAACAAGCCTTCTGGCTTGTCAGGTCAAACGACAGCCTGATCTCCCGTGCAGCGGCAGGGATGTGTCCCTGACGCTGCACGAAGGGCTGGACGTATCGGGACTGAAGGGGTTAAAATATGTCCCAGGGAAAGATGTTGTTTGTTTACAAACTGCACTACTGGCAGTTTGCAAAACATGGTAAGGGTCCCTGGGGCGGAGCATCTGGAAGAGCAGGGTGGGCCAGTGCTCCAACAGCACTAATTGCTGTATTGATCCAGTCCAGAGCCTGCATTCTGGACAGGAGCTCCACAGGTGTGGACTAAGTAGCAGCTCACCTGTGGTTGATTAAGTAGCAGGCAGAGGGTAAAAGGAATTGAGCCTGATTCAGAGGGAGAGGCAATTGTTATTCCAGCTGGGAGAGCAGTTTTGATGGTAACTTGTGACTTGTTAGAAGGTGAATGTTTGGAGCTGTTTTGTACTAAGCAATTGCTCAAGCAAAGGCTGTTATCATGTGCTGCTTATAACTGTTGCTGTTTATTCCTGTAAAATAAACATTGAAACTGAGCTGGATGTGTCCTGGGCTTCATTAACCCTAGAAGACTGTGGTAACAACCAAGATCCTTGACAAAAATCCCAAGGAAAAGGGAGGCCTGTCACAATATATACACAGTATCTCACAAAAGTGAGTACACCCCTCACATTTTTGTAAATATTTTATATCTTTTCAAGTAATGCGTGTACAGCCTGTATAACAGTGTAAATTTGCTGTTCCCTTAAAAATAACTCAAAACACAGAAATTAATGTCTAAACCTTGGCAACAAAAGTGAGTACACCCCTAAGTGGAAATGTCTAAATTGGGCCCATTTAGCCATTTCCCCTCCCCGGTGTCATGTGACTCGTTAGTGTTACAAGGTCTCAGGTGTAAATGGGGAGCGGGTGTGTTACATTTGGTGTTATCGCTCTCATACTCGTCACCGGAAGTTCAACATGGCACCTAATGGCAAAGAACTCTCTGGGGATCTGAAAAAAAAGAATTCTTGCTCTACATAAAGATGGCCTAGGTTATAAGAAGATTGCCAAGAGCCTGAAACTGAGCTGCAGCACGGTGGGCAAGACCATACAGTGTTTTCACAGGACAGGTTCCACTCAGAACAGGCCTCACCATGGTCGACCAAAGTAGTTGAATGCACGTGCTCAGCATCATATCCAGAGGTTGTCTGTGGGAATAGACGTATGAGTGCTGCAAGCATTGCTGCAGAGAAATTGGTCTTATTGAAAATAATACAGGGTTTTCTCAGGGCAGCTACCACCTTAGACATAGGCAATTCATTACAGCTACTATACCCTACAAATGTGTTTACCTTATTTAAAAATATGTTCAACATATGTGCCAGTACAAATATGTTTTGGTCTCCTAGAGGCTTTGAAAGTACCGTAATAGTGTTAAGTTGATTTTTTACCTGTAGATTTGACCTTGCTCTCTTCAGCACATCATTTGTTCTTGTAACTGGAATCAAATATACATTCAGAAAATAAAGACCATCTTTAAACATAACACACAGGAAAGTTATATACTGAATGACATATTGTAGTTGCATGTGTAAGGAATGTACCCCAATAAGCCAGGATTGCACATCTTACCATCAGTAAACCTTCATTGAAATAATTATATTAGCTATAATACTGGGCTACCTGGAATATCAATGCCAATGTACTATAAAAACCATTTCTAGGAGAAACCGCTGTTGGGCAGGAATAGCTATTTGATTTATAAATATGATCCCTTATCCAGTAAAAGATCCCTTGATCTACCTAAACAGCACAGGTAAGGCTTTAAGAGATGTCGCTGGCATTTTGAGGTTTGAGTCCATTTAAAGTCAACTATTTAACATTGCATATATGCATTTAGTTATAATACCAACTCTATGTATAAGCTAAAACTGCATACGGTGGCTAATGATGAAGTGCTCCATGCTTTCTTTGGCACAGTTTGTGGTTTTCAGATGGCTTTTCGCTTCCTGAAGCTTTTTTTCCTGTTCCCTCAGCTTGGCTTTTAGCTGGTAAATCTCATCTTGCATTAGCTTCTCCTGTTTCAAAAATAGTAGTCGGTTTACAAAGTGTTATTTACTAACTTTCTTAATAAATATAGTAGCATTTTAGAATAGGAAGGTTAGGTAGAAGGGTTGAACTTGAGAGACTTAGGTCTTTTTTCAACCTTATGTACTATGTAACTATATATGAAATAGATCCCAATAAAATACAATTTCACTAACAGCAGTTAATTATGAAAGTGTGAAAGTGGAGAATATGTATCCATACATACTACAATGACGATAAATAAATACAATTAATTTTAAATTACCTTTTATCGGTTTGATACAATACATCTTTAATGTGCCAGGCACTTATTGTTGGCCAAAACAAAAAAAACAGTTTAACCCCTTCATGACAAAGGCCGAACATGTATGGGCTCACAATGCATTGTTTTTAATGGGTTTAAGGACAACCAATTGTCCTTAAGGGGTAAACATTTTTATTTAGCTTCATTTTGTTAGAACTCTTCTCCAATAACCCAATAGAAATAGCATTATGTATCCATGCTTTACCTCTTTCTTTTGTTCAACAATGCTTTGCATACTAGGCAGAGCTGCCCTCCAAAACATGCCAATCAGTGAACTGGACTCCTCTAAAATCTGTTGCAAAGTGTTTGTTGCAGAAAAAAGTTTCTTGATGCTTTCATAATCTAGGGCCTGAAAAAAAATAATTATTTACTCATTTCCTTTTTTAATTGTTTTGCTTGTTCGGGTTGCTATTGGGACTAAATGACAGTACATTTTTATGGTGTTTTACAGCATGGGAGTATGCATTGTTTAGTTATTGCAGTTGGAATACCAGACTTCAGTCTCTTTGCCTCTACTGAGAAAAAAACGCTTAGTAGCACTTCAAATTATTGAAACTGCAGCAGATTACATGTATGTTAGCAATACATAAGTCCGTCTAGGCCGCCTGAAATCTAATCTAAACGAACGTTGCGTGCTGATGGCGCCAGCTGGCGCTACTATAATACTTTTTTTAAAAAAATGTAATATGGCAAGCCGGTCTGGGGACAAACAACGTAATGCTTTTTTAAATTATTAAACAAAAATCTCTGTGTCTTTATGTGTACACAAGTTCCCCAATCAGCCAAATTGTCATGTTACATACTACTTGTTATGTCCTGTCTACCCAGTGGACACGGCGGCGTGGATAGCGGATGTGGCTCGTGGGGCGGCCTACATGTGCAGGTCGGGCCTGCTGGGCCTGCACTTGACACGGAGTTAAATGGACAGGGAGCATGTATGTGTGTGGGTGAGTGCACGCTTGGGGCATGTGTGTTTTTGATTGGGGTATGTAAATGTAAGGGCGTGTCAGGGTCCGGCGACCCGACGTGGTACCTTATATGGACGCCCGCTACCCGCGGGCATCGGATCCAGCGCATCTCCTGCTGGTCTCCCCGTCTGGCCGGCTGTCTCACCTTTATTGTTCCCCGAACAGTGTTCGCGGGAACTCGCCGCTGTAGCCTCCCACTCGGGGGCGGAGCTTCCCCCGAGCGGCAAGTTTAAAACCGAGCACTGAGCTTTGCTCAGTGCTCAGTTATTGTGCTTCCTGCCATATCCTGAGTGCGTTCCTTGTGATTGCTTTTCCGTGTACCTACCTGGCTTTCCTCTGACCTCGCTCCTGCCTGACCCTTATCCACTAAACGGCTCGTGTCCTGACTTTGATTTGCCTGATCCTCCTGTACCTCGTTGCCCGCCCGTGTACCGTACTGTGGCTTATCCTGACTCCGTCTGGGCCTTGTCTACTAAGCGCCTCTGCCTGCATATTGAGCTCTGTTTCCCTATAAACTTATCCTTCCCGGTTATTGTTCCTGACAGGGCGGGAGTCCCTAGGGGATAAAAGGTGCCCTCTGGTTGACCCCGGTCACTGTCACCTTTTACAGAAACAGTCAACAGACTTACCTGCTTCCCACCCTCCCTCCCTCCCTAATTTTTATGTACTAACTTTCTTTCTTTTGTCACAGCTGGTGGTTTGTGTGTCCTTGTCGGTCTGGTTTTGGTAAGTGATGGAGTTTGGATGCTGGTGTGATAGAAGGCTCAATCCTCCCCTAACCTTGGTAATGTTTGAATGTATTATGTGTTATGTAGATTTGTATTTAGTATTTATTGTGTGGTTTATTGTATTTATGTTTATTGGTTTTATGGTGTTTAGGCCAACACAATGTTTGTGGTTATTGTTAATAAAAATATGCTGTGGCCTGTTTTATCCAATTTCAGTCTCCGTGTCGTTACTTGGTGGGTTTTAGGTGGTAACTGGTTTGCAGTGCACGGTACACACTACCTACATACATGTTGTCTGTTGTTAGACATTCCAATGAACTGTTCCCAAATGCTCAACGAGCAATACAGTAAAAATCTATTTGGGTAAGCACCGGTAGGAACAACTACTAAATATAAAAAGAGTCATTTAATAATCAATATTTAAAACAATTAAATAAAAGAGGATGAAAGATACATACATAAAAAATTATATGTTATCATTTAAAAAGCTGTGGCATAATGTTTCTGTCTGGTGCTGTGAACTTACACCAAAAGCTAAATATGTGTAGTTGAAGCATACAACCATTGTTTTAGTGGCTTTGCTAACAAAAAAACAAAGAAGACAAATGAATTCTGATCCATTATAATCACATAAATTTGTCACTGACTTTCCAATACCTTAGTTCCATGAATTTCCAGAAATGGTATATTAAGGGAAGATTGTATGAGCGTTTTAATGTTCTTCATTAACATTTTCCCCTCCAGTATCTGCTGCTTCAAAGCATTGAAGTCATCAAAATGCCCGATTACATGGCATCCATTTTTGTTTACAAACGATACATCAGTAACATTCTCTTCCAAGTGTTGTGCATTATACTTCATAGAAGATTGATTGGAACGCGTGTCTGGAAAAAAAAATTAAGGCATACTAAATGGGTCTAAAAATAATGAAAAAATAAATACAAGAACAAGGCAACCAAGAAGTGGAGTTATGCATGATACTTGGTATTAAATTAAGTTTATTAGGACAGGCTGCAGTCCATTTTACAGTGGACTTAAAGTTAAAGCAGAACAGCAAGGAAAAAGACAAAACACAGTAAAAAAAATGCTGCACATGAGGATGGGGAGCCGAGGGACCTTCTATATAAACAAATGAAGAATTTAATTATAAGAAAGGTAAATCAGTCATCCATAAGTCCCAATAGGAACATTTCTTTGCAGAATTAAAGTAGGACTTACATAATTGCCTTTCCATTTTTATTTGGAGTTTCAACCGGGAAATAACCATATACCATGAGATATTTAATCAATGGACAATAAATGATTTTTCCTTATGTTGGCCAGTTTAAGTGTAGAAGGTCTACTATGGGGGATCTGTCCAGTACTTTTGATTTTAAGGTGGTAATACCGTCATGAGTATTTTCCCAAACATCTTTGGGGGCATTTCCACCAAATATGTAGATAAGTTCCTTTTTCTCACTTGCACCTCCAGCATACATCTGGGCTATTTGGAAACATTTGTGAATCCAAGTTGGAACCAGATACCATCTGTTCATAAGTTTAAAGTGCGTTTCTGCTAAGTTAAAAGAATGGATGGCAGAAATGACTTCAGAATAAGATTTACACCATCTTCCCGGGTCTATCCTGCAATTCTTTTTCCCATATAGCAATAGCCAGTGGTACAATCGGAGGTCTGGAAAGTTGTGTCAATTCCAGTCCTTTAGACAGCACCTTATCAACATTATAGCCCATAAAGATTTTTTTGATCATGAGAGAGATCTCCCTGGTTGGGTTGCTTAAATCCTTAATTAAGAAGTCCTTAATTCTCAGATAGCTGTATATATCTGAGATAGTCAGATAGAATTCCTGTATTAGTTGAGGGAAAGGTTTAGGTCATAATTTCAAATTTCAAATGGTGGTATTTTAAATCTTTCGATGCACGTATACTACTGCCACCCTTCAAACTTTGTGGTAGTAATTTATTTTGTGTTTTTTAATCACAAAAATTGCACTTCAGGTGTGGATTTACAGCTCCTGGTGCATATCACCCCAATATGTGTTCAGCAACATCTCCCGAGTACAGTGATATCCCCATGCATGGGTTTGTCGGGTTGTTTGGGAGGTAAAATGCCACATTTAGGAAGTGCACATTTTTTAACTTGGAACTTTGACATTTGGTCCTACAGCCCCCATGTCATAATAGGGCCATCTTTGATGCTGGCTATTTCAATTTACCCCATCAAACCATATATTTTTTAAAACTAGACACCCCAAAGCTGACTTCTCCTGTAGAGGAGTCACTATCAGACTTGGGCCATTTAAATGGAGTCAAGTAGAAATGGGATTATTTAAAGGTTGAATTATTGAAGATAACACTTGTATTAGGCTAGTCAGTTAGAGTAAAAAAAATTAAAGAAACCACTGTGGTACTCCACAGAAGTGGCCAAAATTGTAAAAAACAAGAAGTTAGCCTTTAGTAAATACAAAAAAAAACCTGAAGTGAGGAAGATAGACAGATTGTGAGGAGTGTTGTTTTTGGGAGCTGCGGAACTTGTAGGGGTATTTATATACATTATTGTCATTTTCACGTGAAGGTGTTTTTTTCTGTTTCACTATACGATTAGGCAGAAAGAAGCAAAGCAAGTTATAAGAGCTGCCAAATCACACGCAGAAGAGAGAATTGCCCTGTCAGTAAAAAAAGGGAGATAAAACAATTTTTTAGATATATAAATGAGAAAAAGAAAGTAAAACAAGGATCAGTTAAATTAAAAACAAAAGGAAGGTATGTAGAAGAGAATAAAGGTCTACCTGACTGCCTCAACGAATATTTCTGTTCAGTTTTTACAAATGAAAATGAAGAAAAGGGACCTCGGTCATTTGATACATGTGAGTTTATCAAGGCAGAGGTTCTATTTTAGTTGTCTAAAATAAAGGCAAATTAGTCAAATAATTAAAAGAGCTTTGTGGTGTACTAGCAAAATTGTTAACAGATTTATATAGGAGACATATCAAACTGCAATCTCTGAGTTTAGATACCAATATTGTTGAATGGATTAGGCAGTGGCTGAGTGACAGAAAACAGAGGATTGTAGTCAATGGCGTATATTCAGAGCGGTACCTCAGGGATCTGTACTTGGACCCATTCTCTTTTTTATTAGCGATATTACAGAAGGTATTGATAGTAAGGTATGTCTTTTTGCTGATGACACAAAAATTTTTAACAGGGTTGATGTTCCTGGAGGGAGAAGCTAAATGGCAAATTATTTAGGTAAAATGGAAAAATGGTCAGAGCTGTGGCAACTGGCATTTAATGTGGATAAATGCAAACTAAGGCATCTAGGACATAAAAACCCAAGGACAGAGTATAGAATATTTGATACTGTCCAAACCTCAACGTGTGAGGAAAGGGATCTAGGAGCAATTATTTCTGAAGATTTCAAGGTAGGTAGATAATGCAATAGAGCAGCAGGAAATGCTAGCATAATGCTTGGTTGTATAGGGATAGGTATTAACAGTAGAAAGCGGGAAGTGCTAAGGTCGTCGTACAAAGCACTGGTGAGACCTCACTTGCAGTATTCAGTGGCGTCTCCAACGTTCATATTTAGGGGGGGCACATGGGGGGCCAGGGACCAAAGTATGGGGCCAATTATAAAATGGTACATATACAATATATACCGTATTGGCTCGAATATAGGCCGCACTTTTTTCCCCCACTTTAAGTCTTTAAAGTGGGGGTGCGGCCTATATTCGGGGTCTAGCGCCCGACGCCCGGGACATGCAGTCCCGGGCGCCGGGCAGGCAGCGGGGTTAGGATACAGATCCCCCGCAGCGGTGCAGGGGACCTGCATCCTACTCCCTGATACGCTCAGACAGCCTCCCCTGCCAGCACTTCCCACGGGGGGTGCCGGCACGGGAGGTTGTCTAAGCGCATTGTGCGGACCGTCTTACCTCTGCCCCCCCCCCCGGACTTACCAGAGCAGACTCCCGGGTGTCTTGCGGGGCCGGAGGGGGACATCTATGCACATCGTGTATACAACTCCCGGTGCCGGCACTCAGCGGAAGTGCCGGCACCGGAAGTTGTATACGCGTATTGCGTAGATGTCTTCCGCCGGCCCTGTAAGACACCCGGGAGTCTGCTCTGGTAAGTCGGGGGGGGGTGTGTAAAATGCATCGTGCGGACGTTCGGACGATGCGCTTAGACAACCTCCCGTGCCGGCACTCCCCCCGTGGGAAGTGCTGGCACGGGGGGCTGTCTGAGCGTTTCAGACCGTAGGATACAGGTCCCCTGCACCGCTGCGGGGGATCTGTATCCTAACCCCGCTGCCTGCAGTCCCGGGTGTCGGGCGCTAGACCCCGAATATAGGCCGCACCCTATAAAAGTGCGGCCTATATTCGGGCCAATACGGTATATATATATGCGTTAGACGTGCATTTTTAACTACATAATATGTACTTATCTCTTTGAAGTAAAGACCGTGATTGAAACATGATTTCAAAATAACAGCTGAACTGGCAGTTATTTTTCATTCTTTAATATTAGCCCCTGCTGCCAATATATATATAAATATTAGACCCCGCTACCGATATATAGAAATATTACACCCTGCTTCCGATATATATTAATATTAGCCCCTGCTGCGGATATATACTTATATTATACCCTGCTGCCGATATACATAAAAATGATACCCTGCTGCCGATATAATAATATTTGACCCCGCAGCCAATATATATTAATATTAGCCCCTACTGCTGATGTATATTTTAATATTAGCCCCTGCAGCCAATAAATATTAGCCCCTGCAGCCAAAATTTATTGATAATAGCCCCTGCAGCCAATATATATTAATATTAGCCACTGCTGCCGATATATATATATAAATATTAGACCCTGCTGCCAATATGAATATAAATAGTAGACCCTGCTGCCAATAAATATTAATATTAGCCCCGGCTGCCAATATATGTTAATATTAGCCCCTGCTGCCAATATATATATTAATATTAGCCCCTGCTGCTGATATTTATTAATATTAGACCCTGCTGCCGAAATATATTATTATTCGTCCCTGCTACCGATATATATTATAAGTCCCTGCTTCCGATATATATTAATATTAGCCCCTGCAGACAATATATATTAATATTAGACCCTGCTGCCAATATATATAAATATTAAACCCTGCTGCCAATATATAAATAAAAATTAGCCCCTGCTGCCAAAACATATATAAATATTTGCCCCTGCTGCCAATATATATATATATATATATATATATATATATATATATAAATATTAGACCCTGTTGCCAATATATTTTATAGTGAAAAAATTGGACCCTACCCAAGCATTTTCTTTGGGCCCCGCTCAACGCTCCCTTGCATGCAATCACTCCCTCCGCTACCACACCAAAAAATATATATTTGCCACACTGACTGCAGATTAGGGGAAGACAGTGAGAGTCAGTGCAGTCTTCCCTCCTTCTGACTGCACCGTGACATTGAGAGGTCCTCTCCCCTGTAATCATCCCCAGAGTCCCTTTGTCCCCTCATTCACTAAACCACACCACTCTTTTACTTATACCCTGTAGTTCAGGTATAGATCAAATAAACAACACATGGAAATAGCACATGCAACTGAATAAGACAGATATACATAAATAATGTATGGGAACATAGCATTGCAGGTATAAACCAACAGAACACACAAACACAGCATTGCAGGTATAGATCAACTGGAAATCACATGTAAACTCAGCACTGAAGGTATAGATCAAATAAACAACACATAAAAACAGCACTCCAGGTATTGGTCAACTGAATAAGACATACAAATCCTATATTTGCAGGTAAACATAAATAATGTATGGAAACATAGCAGATACAGATCAACAAAATAACACAAAACCCAGCTTTGCAGGTATCTATAAATTGGAAATTACATATAAACTCTGCATTAAAGGTATAGATAAAACCCCCTAAATTACAGGCGTAGATCACAGGTTGCACACCCCAAAGTCAACCCTGGCGTCCACATTGCCCACATAGAACCTGACCAGCACCCAAATCACACACACATTTGTCGCCAAACAGCCCAGCATGAGTCAACTTTGTCCCCAAACAGCTGAGCGTACGCCATCTTTGTCCCATAAACACGCTACTTGTGCCATCTTTGTCCCCAGTGCTTAAATACCCTGCTTATACCATCTTTGCTTTTTTGAAAAATCAATAATACACCTATGATTCACACAAACACTTTTATAGTCACTCACTAATTCACTTTCATTCACACAATCATTTATTCTTTCACACAAATTATTAACACATATTCATTAATGCATCCACACATTAATCCATTCATTCTCTCTCTCATTGTGACCCTTTATTTCAATATTCTTGCCACCCTCCCTTCTCCCTATCTACCCCCTCTGCCCCCCCCCGGCCGAAGCCACTGGCAGTATTGTGTACAGTACTGGAGACCGTATCTCCAGAAGGATATAGATATGTTGGAGAAAATTCAGAGAATCGCTACTAAAATGGTTCATGGATTACAGGAGAAAACTTACCAGTAAAGGTTAAAGGATCTTAACATATATAGCCTGGAAGAAAGACATCACAGGGAGGGGATATGATAGAAACATTTAAATACTTAAAGGAAATCAACACGATTAGAAATACTACCACAACAAGAGGACATAGTCTTAAGCTAGAGGGGCAAAGGTTTAAAGATAACATCAATAAATATTAACGTATTTGCTCGATTATAAGACAAGGTTTTAATATCCCTCATCTTATATTCAAGGTCGTCTTCTACTACAAGACTAAGATCCAGATCCCCCGCAGCGCTGCAGGGGACCTCCGCTGCTGTCGGCACTTCCGCTGGAGCTTTTATGACGGAGCAAAGGCATTACATGACCTTCTGGTGCTCCACCATAGAAGCCCCGGTGGAAGTGCCAGCAGCAGTGGAGGTTGTCTGTGCGCATCCCGCAGCTGGTGAACGTTTGCGGGATGAGCACAGACAACCTCCGCTTCTGCCGGCCAGTACTTCCACCGGGGCTTCTATGGTGGCGCACCAGAAGGTCATGTGATGCCGGCGCTCAGTCATAGAAGCCCCGGCAAAAGTACTGGCTGGCAGCAGCAGAGGTCTTTGTCGCACAGACCTCCACCGGCTGCCCAACTAGACACCAGGGAGTCTGAAGCACGGGTCACAAGTAAAGGGATGCACTGGTATGTCAGGGGGTAAGAGTGGCATGGGGGGGTTCAATAGAGGCAGAGTGGTATATAGGGGGTTAAAAGGCATATCAGGGAGGCAGAGTGGCATGTATATGGGGGTATAAGGCATATCTGGGAGGCAGAGTGGCAAATAGGGGGTTAAAAGGCATATCTGGGGGCAGAGTGGCTTATTAGGGAGGCAGAGTGGCATATAGGGGGTGTAAGGCATTTCTGGGGGCAGAGTGGCATATAAGGCATATCTGGGGGGCAGATGTGCATTACTGGGGCAGGTTGGCAAATAAAAGGAAATAAAAACAAAAATCATTTTTTTCAATCATAGTTTTTATTAAATATGAAAAAATAGTTTACATGTAAATTAATATTTACTAGTAAAACGTTTTTTTCCCATCGTCATTCGGGGGGTAAATGACGTAAGACGCTGACTGGGAGGAGCGTCTGGTAAAGGCGATGCTGCAGACGGAATTCTGAGCTTTGAGTCTGACCTTTTGCGGCCCCAACGGTTCAATGATCGACTGTTTAGCTCCTGACATATCTGTCTGATTTGTGTGACTGCAGCGCCAGGTCAACGCTCCGGAGAATTCTAATCGGAGCAGACGGAGGAGATCTATCGGCTCTGAGAGGAAAGAGACGGATTATTTATACGAATGTAACGCTGACCTAACGCCCCGGAGAATCTGAATCAAAGCAGACGGAGGAGATCTATCGGCTCTGAGGGGATAGAGACGGAAGGCGGAGATAATCAGCTTTTGGCGCGAATGAGAAGGAGCAGACTAAAGATAAAGAAAGTGGGAGTTCGCATTTGAAGGATTGGCGTGAGCTATAAAAGTATATAAGATCCCATCTACGGAAGAGATAAGTAACTTTTAAGCATGTGGAAAATCGGAATGAATTTGAAAGACTAATATTATTGATTAAGACGCTTATGATCATGTTTTATATCTTCAAATCGATTAATATTTATTATTTATAGATTATTTAGCACTTTAGCACCTTATATATCTATTTCGAATCAAGAAATCATTAAGGAGAGACTTTTAAATCATGGATCATTGGACATAAGGACACACGACATTTGATTATTATTTATAAAATCATATGCATTTGATTCTCTCTCTTAAGATTGGATGGAAATATTGAAGTTTTGAAACGTATATAATATATTGAGAGAGAGATGTTTGAACTATAATGAATCATATGTTTAATAGGTAACAGATTAATTGTTATTAATTGATTTGCCATGAATTTTTTTTTTCTTTTCTAAATCTATCATGAATTACTAATATATTAATGAATTCTATTTATTTAATTTAAATTATTTATAGATTAATGTACTTATTGAATAATTTATTTATGGAGTAATTTAGTAATTTAATTAATTATTTATGCACTTATGAATTAATTAATTAATTGGCTTGAGTAATAATACAATTTATCATGAATTTTTCTCTTAAAATTTTTCATGAATTACTAATATATTAATGAATTCTATCTATTTAATTTAAATTATTTTTGGATTTATGTATTTATTGGAATTATCTATTTATGGAATAATCTAGTAATTCAATTAATCATTTATGCACTTATGTACTAATTAATTTGCTTGAGTAATAATACAATTAAGGGAGTGCCTCTAATAGAAGTAAGAACAACTTGTTGAAGTGGGAATGCCAATTAAGAAAGGAATAGAGCACAAATTATCTGCTATAAAAGAAAAAGAGATGGTGAAAGATAAGAGGAAAAAAGCTGATCTAACCTCAAAAAATGTGAGGAAAATTGATAATATATTTTCTCCACAATCTCAGAAAACAATAGAAACAACTATAACGCAAGATACAACTTTAGATTCAATGGAAATGGATAATACGAATTTAAGTATGGAGAGTTGTGGGCAGTCGGATCAAGCAGAAACCTCTCAAATACATTTACAAAAAGCCTTAAATGCTCAAATGGATTTAATAAAAAATGAATTGGCTACTTTTTTAACTGAAATAAGATCAGATATAAATCACTTTAAAGAGAGAGTAATTGCCTCTGAAGAAAAAATAGCAGTACTTGAAATTAAAACTGAAGAGTTACTCCAAGATAATCAAAAAAAGCAACAACAAATAGAAGTATTAGAACGTAAAATAAATGATAATGAGAATTGGGCCCGTAGAAAAAACATTAGAATTAGAGGAATTGAAGAAATTATTACTCAAGATAAAATTATAACTTTTCTGGTGACCTTGATTAATAGTATGGACATACATAATAAAGTTCCAATCTCTGATACCAACTAATGTAGTAGGAAATTTTCCAAGAGACATAATTGTTAGATTTAATACTTTAGGAACAAAAAATGAGGTGATGAAGGCATCACGTATATTTAA
Organism: Spea bombifrons; assembly: GCF_027358695.1. Lineage (NCBI taxonomy): Eukaryota > Metazoa > Chordata > Amphibia > Anura > Pelobatidae > Spea > Spea bombifrons. Next base: position 16,409,842 of record NC_071092.1, on the reverse strand, counting down.
ATCGGATATACAAGCTTATTCCAAACTGCTATTTTTTCAAGATATACCGTTTTCCATCCGACAAGGAAGAAGATCCTTTAACATTATAATTGAAAAAAAGAAAGCTTCATATTTTGTATAATGGAATATCTAAAGTATTTGAAAATTCTAAAGATGCGCAAGGCTGGATGGAAAAGGAGTTGGATAAATAAAGCAGTATAAGACTAATCTAATATGATTTAAGACTTGAAGAAATATATATATTCCTTTTTTATTTTTATTTATTTATTTATTTTTATTTTCTCTTCCTTTGAGGTGGTATAACACTTTTATATTTGTAATAACTAGAAGATAAATTCTGCAATAAGCAGGAATATTATTATAACTACACATATCATATTAATACTACACAATTTCACTATTTATATAGACATGATAATATTTAGTTATATTTCACTTATTAAAATGTAGTAATTTTTTTTTATCTGTTTTTTTTTTTCTTTTCTTTTCTATATTAGATCACGATTATATAGTAAACACTTGTTTTATTTAAATACACTCTGCATTATTGCAGAAGATGTTAACTTTTACATCTTTCTACATATACACTAATAACATTATTCGGAAGAAATTTCACAACCATACACATATAAGTGTTTTTTGAGATTTTTTTAAACACATTTTAAATACACTCTGCAATATTGCAGAAGGTGTTAATATAATTATATACACATTAATATTATTAATTAGAAGGAATTTCACAACTATACACACATAAGACACAATTATTCAATTATATTATTTTATAGAAAATAATAATTCTTTTTTTTTTTTTTTTCCCCCCTTTCTGTTAGCATCGCCTTAACCAACTATCTAATTGTGATGAGGCCCTATCTTGAAACCCGATAAATCTGCCCTGGATATTAAAAACTATGGACCTATATCTCTGATAAATTTAGATACTAAAATATATTCTGCGATAATAGCAAATAGGATTAGACCTAATTTAGAGGTACTAATACATAAAGATCAAACAGGTTTTATAAAATCAAGATCTTCTAGTGACAATGTCAGAAAGATAATAGACATCTGTAATTATGCAAATATTACCCAGGCCCCCTTGCTGGCCCTGTCATTAGATGCTGAAAAAGCATTTGACAGGGTCAGCTGGGAGTTCCTGGAAGAGACTTTAAAGGAGATGGACTTTGGACCGGGTTTAATTGATGCTATTATGGCATTATATACTACTCCCACAGCCAAAATAGTGGGGCAGGGATTTGAATCTCAATGGCTTAATATATCTAACGGCACAAGACAGGGATGTCCCTTAGCCCCTATATTATATATTATTTCTTTAGAACCTTTTGCCTCTAGAATAAGATATAATTCTAACATTGCTGGAATCAAAATTGGTCAATTAGAAATGAAAATGTCTCTTTACGCAGATGATATTCTCATTATCTTAGATAAACCTAATGTCTCAATTCCACTTTTACTACAAGAGATTGAATTATATGGTACTATTTCTAATTATAAGTTAAATATGTGGAAATCACAGGCAATATGTATTGTAATGTCAGAAGAAGAGAAAAATCTAATAAAATCTAGGTTCAAATTCTTGTGGCCAGATACAGGTATAGATTACCTAGGAATAAAAATCTCGGCAGAAGGCACTAAGATACTGGAAAGAAACTGTCAAATTCTTTTAAAGCAGACACAAGAGAAACTAAATAAGTGGAAGTATCTTCCAATATCCTGGATGGGGAGAATTAATATTATAAAATCATATCTATATTACCAGCGTGGCTATATAGATTCAGAATGATCCCGGATATGCTGACTAAAGATTGGATTAACATATTACAATCAAAATTAATGAAATTTATATGGCGGGATAAACACCCTAGAATCCAAAAAAACACTTTATTTTTACCTAGGAGTCGGGGAGGACTGGGCCTTCCTAAACTACTTAACTATTGGTATGCATCTATGCTATCCCATATATATAAAATGCAACTGTTGCAATCTAAGGAGTCGGACTGGTATCTAATTGAAAAAACTATTTTGGGCTTGAAAGATCTAGAAATAGCCCTTTGGCTGCAGAAAAGAGATTTAAAGGAATATACGAAACATTTCAAAGGGATACTACTTAATTCAACACTATTATTTTGGCAGAGTTTTAAGAAGAAAATTGGTTTAAATGATCTTATAATTAAAAAGGCCCCGCTACAGATTCTAAATAAAAATATTCAGGATATAAACCTCAACGAGTGGGAAAAATGTAGGATAAAAAGAATAGAGGAACTTATGATAGGAAATAAACTTAAAGATTTTTCTACCTTGTGTATCGAGTTCGGTCTTACTAATAAAGAAATATTTAATTACATGAGAATTAAGAACTATCTATCTCACTCTCTTGTTGAGGAAAATAAAGATGAACATGTGATAAAGTTTATGAAAATATTTGATAACCAGACTAAACAGAAATCTTTAAAACTTTGTTCAGACTTAATTGTGGATATAGATGATCTTAAAGCTCCATCTGCCTGGAAAAAATGGGAGAGAGATTTAAATATAGATAATGCCTCCCTTACAGCAGATCGCTGGATAAAAGCTTGGAATCAAGTTATGAAAAATGTCCATTGCTTGAACCTACAGGAGATTTATTTTAAAATTGTCAATCGATGGTATATGGTCCCAGAAAGGCTCCATAAGATAAACCCAGCAAATCAAAATCTATGCTGGAGGTGTCAAGCCGAGGGAACATGGATTCATATCTGGTGGTCGTGCACTAAAATAACGGAATGTTGGGACAAGATATTTAATATCATATCTGATATAGTGGAGAAACAGATAGATAAGTCACCGCTTAGAGCATTATTACTTCAAGATTGGGAGATGATTCCGGTAAAACAAAAAAATGTGATAGATCATGTGATCCTAGCGATGCTGGTAGTTATAGCTAGAAATTGGAGGCAAAAAAAGATAATCTCCTGGACGTATGTCAAAAATCAAATTCTTAACCAAAAGAATATGGAATATGGTTATTATAGAGCTAATGGGCTTATGCATAAATACTGGGAAATGTGGGGAAGACTTACCCTATAAATATCTATAAATTAGAGGAGAGAAGATCAACCCACTTTGGAGATACATACATGAAAGGACTTTACAGATACCATAAGTTATTTTTTTTTTTTTTTTTTTTTTGTCATAATGTTATTTATAATTGTAATATGCATGCATGGGAAATTGTAGTTACAATGAATGAAGGAACTATATAGACCTCTACTTATAATGGAGCCCTATGAGGACCAGCAATAAGCAATTTCATATGCTGCTAATGTATTGTAACTTATTGTCTTTTTATATGTTTTGTACCTTTTGTATCTAAAATAAAAAATTTTAAAAAAAACAAAACAAAAAAAAAAAACGTTTTTTTCCCTATAGGGTAGTCTTATATTCAGGCTTTTTCTTTTTTTCCTAAATTAATATTAACATTTTGGGGGGTCATCTTATAATCAGGGTCGTCTTATAATTGAGTAAATACGGTACCTTAATGAAAGGGTAGTGGATGCAAGGAATAGACTTCCAGCAGAAGTGATAGATGTTAATACAGTGAAGACATTTAAGCAAGCATTGGATAGGATATAATGTACAGGAGTGGAGACAGAGAGCTTCCAAGTTTTGTTCCATTCTTCAGGCTGAACCAGTTTGAACAAATATTAGGGCAAAATCTATTGGCCAAAATAGATGAGAATAGTTTGACATCAACATTTATAAGCCAGATGGGCTTATAGCTGGTGACATCCGTAAGATTCTTTCCAGGGCCGGCCCAAGACAAAATGCCACCTGGGGCGAAGTTTAAAATGCCACCCCTCCCCATTATCTACCCTTCCTCTCCCTCCGTCCCTGCCGCCCCCCCTTATTATCTACCCTTCCTCTCTCTCCCTCCCTCTCTATTATCTACCCTTACTCTCTCTCCCTATTATCTACCCCCCCCCCCCTTGTACTTCCCTTTCAACAGTCCTGCGGCGAGTCTCCCTGTTCGGTCTCAGTGCCGGCTTGTAATGCTGAGCGTCGGAAATGATGTCATCTTCCGGCGCTCAGCATTACAAGCCAGCACCGAGACCGAACAGGGAGACTCGCCGCAGAGGAGAGAGGGGCGCCGAGAGGGGCGCCGAGAGGGTACTGACAACTTGGTAAGCGAAAACTTCTCGGCGCCCCTCTCTCTCTCTTCCACTTTAAAAAAACAAAAAGGGCTTGGGGCGGCAAAGTGCCGCCCCTTCAAAAGTGCTGCCTGGAGCAGTTGCCCCACTCGGCTCCATTGTCGAGCCGGCCCTGATTCTTTCCCTGTTTAAGAATAGGGAAGATATTTGCTCTGGTCATTTCATTAGGGAATTCACCCTGGGAGAAGGTAGAAGTCAGATGTTCAGAAATCTGCTGTTTAAAGGTCTTAAAAAATAAGTTACTGAAGCCATCGGGCCCTTCTTTATTAACTTCTATCACAGTTATGGGGACGTTTAAAAGTTCTCTTTCTCCCAAAGAAATCTGAGGGAGATTTATCTTGGCGAGGTAAGAGTCGATATCCTCTATCGCATTATTGTTTCTAAGATTATATAATTTTTCGTAGTTTTGACGGGACGCCCTGCCCCCCGACTGGGTACTCCCACCAAATGTTGCTGCCTCCTGCCGGGACACCAGGGATTAACCCCTTCAGCGCCAGACAGAACCAGCGTTGTAGAGAGAAGGGGGACGCCGCTGCACCGGAGCTGCGCTGGCACAGGAGCTACACAGTGTGACTAATATCCTGAAAAGGACAATAAAGGATCATAGCAGCCCACCCCAAGCATGAATATTGTAGGACACACAGGAAATATGTATGATAAAGTTCATCAGAAAAAAATAAAGCATATTAATAAGAAAACAAGAAATTGCTTGTATTTACAGACAATAAAACATGCACAGACTATTCTCACTCGCCATCTTATGCATATACCATATTGGCTCGGATATAGGCCGCACCCGTATATAGGCCGCACCCTAAAAGTTTGGTGCTTTTTTAAAGAAAAAGTTTTGTAATAGATATGCTGCCACTCTGTCCCACCCCTCCCAGAGATATGCTGCCACTCTGTCCCACCACCCCCGAGATATGCTGCCACTCTGTCCCCCCACCCCCGAGATATGCTGCCACTCTGTCCCCCCCGATATGCTGCCACTCTGTCCCCCCCCGAGATATGCTGCCACTCTGCCCCCCCAAGATATGCTGCCACTCTGTCCTCCCCCCCTCGAGATATGCTGCCACTCTGCCCCCCCCCGACTTACCAGAGCAGACTCCCGGGTGTCTTGCGGGGCTGGAGGGGGACATCTACGCAATACGCATATACAACTCCCGGTGCCGGCACCGGAAGTTGTATACGCGTATAGCGTAGATGTCCCCCGCTGGCCCCGCAAGACACCCGGGAGTCTGCTCTGGTAAGTCATGGGGGCAGAGGTAAAATGCATCGTGCGGACGTTCACCGGCTGCGGCTATGCACGTAAACAACCTCCGCTGCCGGCACGTCTGCACAATGTGCTTTAACAATATCCCTTGCCGGGACTCCCCTCGTTGGAATTCCCGGCAAGGGAGATTGTTAAAGCACATCGTGCAGACGCGCCGGTAGCGGAGGTTGTTTACGCGCGCATCGCTGCAGCCGGTGAACGCCTGCACGATGCGCTTAGACAACTTCCCGTGCCGGCACTCCCCCCATGGAAAGTGCCGGCAGGGGAGGCTGTCTGAGCGTATCAGAGAGTAGGATACGGGTCCCCTGCACCGCTGCGGAGATCTGTATCCTAACCCTGCTGCCTGCCCGGCGCCGCATGTCCCGGGCGTCGGGCGCTAGACCCCGAATATAGGCCGCACCCCTACTTTAAAAACTTAAAGTGGGGGGAAAAAGTGCAGCCTATATTCAGGCCAATATGGTATTGTCATGCATATCTGGGAAGCATAAAGCATTTCTGGGGGGCGGAGTGGCATATCTATAAGTAAGGTGCATTATGAATTAAGGTGGGGGACCTTAAAATGGCTATTGGTTTTCCAAATTTCTGTTTGTATATAACATATCCTGTCAAAAGCAGGACTAACTGCATAATAGATACAAAAACTGTTAAAATACATCTATTCCTGTTCATTAGATAAAATACTGTTTTACCATTCCACTAATGTGTATTTAAAAAAAAAAAAATTTTAATAGCACCAAACTATAAGGGTGCGGCCTATAATCTGGCCAATATGGTAAACACATTCATTTTTATATTGTATAAATAGGCTTCTTGCAAAATATGTTCCTATGTCTTGTGTTTAGAAGGTGTAAAGATATTGCTAGACGACAAGTGTTTTTGAGATGCAATGTCCCCTTCCAGTGATGGAGAGCGGAGGTGTTGACCTCAATGCTCTGTTCCATCTTCTATCTAAGAACGCGTACCTCAGACAGAAGTTTACTTAAGTCATTTTTGACACTGAAGATATGAACTGTGTCACCAGGAAAGCTATGGGTGATTGAACGTAAACATAATACCGGTATTTTGTAATGATACACAAGCTGTTAAATTAATTGACAAACCAACAAGAACCATATAGTAGGCCACTGAAGCCTACCAACCCCCAATTAAATGTAATTTTAAACTAAAATTTGAGTTAAAATTACACTATTTAGTTATTGTAAAAAAGGTGCAACTTGGGTTCATATTTCAGTATATTTCGTCTTACCTGACAGCATTGATTTGGATAAACCATAAAGCCGTTCGTACAACTGTAGTTCAGAATGCAAAGTGTTGATAAGTTGATAATTCTCATTAAATTGCTGTTGTAATAAAGTTGTTTGGTGCTGTAATCTAAAGAACGACACATTAGGGTATGTACAATTCCATATGGTATGCATTTAATTTGAAAATGGCACTGATTAGATGCAAAGATGACCTTTCATCACTTGGCTTTATTCATTTCAAACACATAGGAAATGGTGTGGTACAGAGGTGCACAAGAAGTACACAACCCTAGTCATCAAGGGCTGTAAACAGACAGGAATTGTGTATATCCTAAACAGTCCCAAATGTGACATAGGCCTTACAAAATAAAATTTCATAATTTCAAGTTTGGAAAATTTACCGGGCATGTTGTGCCCTGTAACTTAGAAAACTAATTAAAAAAAACTATCTATGCGGGGTATCTATGTAATCTAGACATGCAGAATACATTTTGGTGGTTTCTCTGTAGTTGCATGTTATCTGTGAAAACAATCCTAAGAAATATGGAAAGTTTGCCAGCAATTGGTGGCCATCTGGTTGCATGATAAGTGTCCAAATGCTCCTAGTGAAATACTCTGAGTTGTCTTCTCTCTAAAACTATATACTTTTGTGAGAGTATTTTAAGCTGGTGGGCTACTAAACAGTCCCAAATGAGAAAAAAGAGAAATAATTTATCTTAGTGTATTATTCATACTAAATGTTGGACTGTACATCTAAAAATCACAAGAAAGCTGTATCTGTCCTTGAGAAAACAGTATATAATTTGTGTGGTTGCAAGGATAATGAAAAAAGGATAATCACAGTTAAGAAAATATAGTGTAAAAATGCTGAAACACTCTTTAGCCACAAAAGAACCTCAATAAAGAAGGGGTTAATTGTTAATTGAGACGCCTGTGCTCAAGCTAGGATGTCCAAAAATAGTGGCTGATATTCAAGCTAAGGGAACATTCAGACATGGAGTCTTCTCTTCATGTTTGCTAACTTTAATTCATATTTTAGTGATTAGGCATCTAGTCCCCTAGTGCATCATGTATTACCTGTTGTTAGTCTCCTGGTCCAAGAGTCGTTCTTTCTTAAGTTGTAGCACCTCAAATTTCCACTGCTCCAATTCTGTTTCCAAATCCTTCAACTGTGACCTTGAGATACTTACTTGATCCTGCATTTTTTTCAGTTCCACATCATAACCTGGTTTGAAGTATAACAAATAATTTAATGTGTAAGATCGCTTTACCTTCTTTTAGTTAACTACCTATATCTGCTCGATTATAAAACAAGGATTTTTCAGAGCAAATGCTCTGAAAAATACCCCTCGTCTTATATTCAAGGTCGTCTTGTAATCAGACCACAAATAGAGGTCTGACTGCAAGACTAAGATCCAGATCCCCCACAGTGCTGCAGGGGACCTGGACCCTCCTCTCTGGCAGCCGCTTGATGCGCGCAGACAACCTCCACTTCTGCCGGGGCTTCTATGGCATCAGCTATCTATCTATCATCTGTGACGTGACCGTAAGGTGCCCCACCATAGAAGCCCCGGCGGAAGTACCTGCCAGCAACAGCGAAGGTTGTCTACGTGCATCGCGCAGACTTTCACCAACTTCCAGAAAGGAGGATCATCCTCCCTAGCAGCCAGTGAAAGTCTGCGCAATGCACACATACAACCTTCTGCCGGGGGTTCTATAATGGTGCACCGGCGTGACATGACCGTCTGGTGCTCAGTCTCGGGTAGCAGCCGAGGTTGTCCACCGGTTGCCCACACTTGACACCAGTGAGTCTGGAGCACAGGGGACAAGTCTAGGGATGCATCGGTAAGTTGGGGGGGCATATAAGGGGTATAAGGCATATCAGTGGGCAGATTGGCAAATATGGGGAATAAGACATATCTGGGGCAGAGTGGTAATCAGGGGGTATAAGGGATATCAGGGAGGCAGAGTGGCAAATAGGGGGTATAAGGCATATCTGGGGGGCAGACTGGCAAATAAGGGGGTATAAGGCATATCTGGGGGAGCAGAGTGGCAAATAAGGGGGTATAAGGCATATCTGGGGGAGCAGAGTGGCATATAGGGGTATAAGGCATATCAGGGGGGCAGAGTAGCAAGCCATGGGGCAGATGTGCATAACTGGGGACAGGTTGGCAAATAAAAGGAAATAAAAGCATATAATGCATTTTTCTCAATTGTTTACATGTGAATTAATATTTACTAATAAAACTTTTTTCTTATAGGGTAGTCTTATATTCAGGCTTTTTCTTTTTTTCTAAATTAATATTCAAATTTTAAGGGGTCCTCTTATAATAAAGCAAATGCGGTATTTTTGGTGGTGGTGCAAAATAAACATATTGCATGTATGTATTGCATAACAATGAAGTACACAAGGTATCACAAAAACATTCAATGTCTTCAAGATTACTGTCATCCAGTATTTTACATAGTTATAAAAATTGTATGATGTTGTTGACTATCCCACAAATAATGCCTACAAAAGGAGATTCTTAGTCATATCCTGTCATTAGGACCATATTTCCTAGTCGTTCCAGGAATCCTGTTTCATTTTGGAGAGCCCTTGAACATCTGATGTACATATCCGGGAACTCTCCGAGTTTGACCCGGAGATTGCAGGGTGAGCGCTGCTCTTCCTGTTCACCGGGTCAAGACCTGAATCCTCCGGGCCGCGGGAAAGGGGTCTTGACACACCCCGCTCCCCGCCCATTTCCCCTTTAAATGTGGGTGTTTCCCGCTGCCGTCCACGGGAACTCCCCCGATGTCAGCGGGAATGCCCACGAACAACAGCCGGACCGCTCACCAACGTCAGCGGGACCGCCCGCTGATGTCAGTGTGCAGTCCTGGCCGCGTCCCGCCACAGCGAAGAAGTTCCCAGGTATGCTGATGTAGCAAAATGGTTTGCAAATTTAACCTCTGCAGTTGATGAGTAGTGATGTACATTGCATTGAAGAGGTCAATATCAGATAAAAGGTTATGAAAGATTCTGCTACTTATCAAATCATTTTACAAAACTATTTTTATTTGCTTAGGGGTGTACTTGCATACTTACTCTTTGATAATGAGTTGAGGAAAGAGTGTTGAATGTCACATACGCATCCCTGGTTTTAGAGGGTCTCTGGTCGTTAGACTTTTAAAATGCACTTAACATTTTTTTAATAAGAATTGAGGTTGCTGCTGCTGCTACTTAACCTCTTCGTGACAAAGGCTGATTTTACTTTTTGTACCCTTCGTGACAATGGCCGTTTTAACATTTCTGCGCTGCTCGTGTTTAGCTGTAATTTTCTTCTTTCCAGTTTACTGAACCCACACACATTATATATTGTTTTTTTTCAGGACAAGAAGGGCTTTCTTTAGATGACATTGTTTTGATTGTATCGTATTATTTACTATTAAAAAAAGTATAAAATATGGTGAAACATTTAGAAAAAAATGACTGTTTCTAACTTTTAGTTGAAAAATCTTTTACTCATCTATAAAAGGTAATAAAAAAACCTGCTAAATAGATTCTACTATTTGTCCTGAGTTTAGAAATACCCAATGTTTTTATGTTTTTTTGCTTTTTTCTACACATTATGGGGCAATAAGTACAGGTAGCGTTTTGCTATTTCAAAGCCATTTTTTCCAAATCTGGTAATTCTTCCCCCCATGTGCCATTTCGGGTATCTTTGAAGCCGGCCAATGCAATTTACCCCATCAAGTCATATATTTTTGAAAACTAGACAGCCCAGGGTATTCCAAATGCTAGTATTTTAACCCTTTCCAAGCAATTATTCTACCATCAGCCTTTGTCAAACTTTATGGTAGTAATTCTTTTGCATTTGTTTTTTCACACACATTTTATTTCAGGTATGAATAAACAGGTTCTGGTATATGTCACCATCATAAAACACCCCAATATGTGTTCAGCAACATCTCCTGAGTACAGCGATACCTCACATGAATGATTTTGCCTGGCTGTTTGGGGGCAAAAGGGCCACATTTGGGGCATGCACATTTTTCAATGTTGAACTTTGGCATTTGGGGATCCACTGCCCATGCCCTATTTGGTACATCTTTGAGCCGGGCCATTTCAGTGTGCCCAATAAACCCACATATTTTTAAAAACTAGACACCCCAGGGTATTTCAAATGCTAGTATTTTAACTCTTTCCATGCACCATATCTACCACCAGTCTTTGTCAAACTTTATGGTAGTCATTTTTTGCATTTGTTTTGTCACACACATTTTACTTCAGGTATGAATTAAAAAGTTCTCGTATATGTCACTATCACAATACACCCCAATATGTGTTCAGCAACATCTCCTGAGCACAGTGATACCCCACATGAATGATTTTGCCTGGCTGTTTGGGGGCAAAAGGGCCACATTTGGGGCATGCACATTTTTCAATGTTGAACTTTGGCATTTGGGGATCCACTGTCCATGCCCTATTTGGTACATCTTTGAGCCAGGCCATTTCAGTGTGCCCAACAAAACCATATATTTTTGAAAACTACACACCACAGGGTATTTTAAATGCTGGTATTTTAACTCTTTGCATGCACACATTTTACCACCAGCATTGTTTCAAAGTTTGCAGTAGTATTTTTGTGTGTGTATTTTTCCCACACACACCTACTTTATGTATGAATTTACAGCTCCTGGTATATCCCACTGTCACACGACACAATATGTGTTCAGCAACATCTCCTGAGTACAGTGATACCCCACATGCATGGGTTTGTCATTTTTTGGGGGAACTAAAAGGCCACATTTGGTACGTGTGCATTTTTCTAATTGGAAATTAGATGTGTGGCCATCCTTCCCCCCGTGTTAATTGGGACCTTGTTGAACCCGGCCAATTCAATTTACCCCATCAAATCATACATTTTTTTTAAAAGTAGACACCCCATGGGCATTTAATATGCCAGTATTTTAACTCTTTCCATGCGAGAATTGTTTTAAGCTAATATGCTAATTTTAGGACTTGCTCACTTGCCTTTTTTTTACATTTTTTTTCAACTTGAAGGTTCCCCTGATAGTGACATCAGTGGGAAATTATTTTTACATTTTACTGTTTTTTTACTATTTTTTTCTAATTATTATTAATTTTATTTTATTTTTAATTTATTTTTACTAATCACACTGTGATTAGAAAGCTGAGCTCCATTGACTTGCATGGTTGAATGCAGTACCTGTATTCAACCTGCAAGTGGAGCCAGAGTTCTCTAGAGGGTCTGGAGACCGTCTAGCGAACTTTTTAGTCTTTATTGTTTTTTTTTACAGGGCGGCCGCCATCTTGCTTGATGGCGAAGATCACCTGCAGCGGCGGCTGTGACCGCTCTCCGGAGCGGTCACAGTCCATCCCAAGGTAAGTGTTTGGTGTCGCTGGATGCCTCCTGATTCCAGCAGCACCATTTAAGTTTAAGGCAACGATCGCCTCCTAAACGCTTTTAAAACAGGCGTCCGCCGCCATACAAAGTATGGCGGATGTTGACGCCCCGGAGAGGGGCCAGAGATGGCCCCTTTGTGCTGATCATGGCGTTGCTGAATGCCTCGAGGTCGAGGCATTACAGCAACGCTGTTTCGGTGCAGAAAGCGAAAATAGTTCGCTTTCTGCACCCGTTTAAAGACGTGCCGGTCCTGGCACGTCAATTGTCGTTATCGACTTGATTTTCGGTGACGTGCCCGGACCGGCAATTGTCATCAAGGGGTTAAGGCTTTTCCAGTCATCTCATTTCTAGAGGCAAAATATCACTACCTCATGTAAACAAATGAAATGTAACTACAGATTTTATAATTATGTGTCCTTCAGTGATCACCACAGGTCAGAGTTTTGTGATTAAACCCTTTGTGCTTTTCACTTTCATTTCTGCCCGGATTAGTTTTCAATATTTAACCCCTTAATGACAAAGCCCGTACATGTACGGGCTCAAAATGCATTGTTTTCAATGGGTTTAGGGACCGCCCATTGTCCTTAAGGGGTTAAATCATGGAGCACCCTTACCTTGAGTGATATGGTTAATTCGAATTTGCAGATGAAGGTTCTCTTCCGTCAGAGTTCTGTTTTCATTTAAGAGTTGAGGTAGTGAGTCGAAACCTTGAATAGACATATTAATGGGAGAACCTAGAACATGGGAAATGTTTACATGACTTCATAAAGTGTCACTATATACAAACAAAGAACATCCAAAGTCATGGAAATGCATAAAATGACACACAGGCACACATGTATGAAAAAACTAAATTACCAAGTAGTACATTTTGACTTAATAAATATTAAAAATTGAAACTGAACAAAGCTGCCTTCCTTTTCAGATACCAGATAGCATCAGGTTGGTCTGGAAATGCTTTGTGTTCACTGGGGAAAGATTTAACTTTTGGTAAAGTACAAAATCATTGGCTTACTGATAATAAAGACAGTATTTAATTTTTACAGTGGTGAAATGCTGTCTTTCAATTACATAGATCAATGTTCATTTACCACCTTACCATTGCCTCTTTTCATAGCAGTAAGTCTTTCTTTCAGCTGTTCCCTCAGGAGATCATTATTGTAAATGGATTTTTCCAGGTGCTGATGAAGGTTTCGGATTTCAATTAGATGTTCCTTAAGCAGATCTGAGCCTATTTGGAAAAATATAGGTTACCGAAACATCATTTCTAATATTCTGGATGGTGAAAATACAAATTTTCAGCATTAATATCTTTTGCAGACATGATTAAGCTTCTTATATAGACATGGCATCATCCCTATGGCTCTATCATTTCTCTCTCTCTATATATACTGTATTTGCTCGATTATAAGACGAGGTTTTTTTCAGAGCAAATGCTCTGAAAAAATACCCCTCTTCTTCTAATCGGGGTCGTCTTCTAATCAGACCTCAAATAGAGGTCTGATTATGAGACTAAGATCCAGATCCCCCGCACCGCTGCAGGGGACCTGGATCCTCCTGTTTCCTCCCCCCCCCCATACACACACTTACCGGTGCTTCCTGCTGTATTGCCGGGGCAGCGATCCGCGTAGACAACGTCCGCTGCAGCCGGAAGGAGGTGTGGCTAGCAGCGGGAGTTGTCTGCGTCCGTCGCGCATACGCGACGGACGCAGACAACCCCCCGCTGCCAACTCCACCTCCTTCCGGCTGCAGCGGAAGGAGACGTCAACCCGCTGCCCCGTCAATACAGCAGGAAATTGGAAGCACCAGTAAGTGTGTGTGTGTGTGTTAAATGGGGGCATAGGGCATTTCTGGAATGCCTTATACCCCTATATGCCACTCTGGCACTTAGGAGGTTAAAAAGCATATTATGGGGCAGAGTGGCATATAGGGAGGTATAAGGCATTTCACCTCCCTATATGCCACTCTGCCCCATAATATGCCTTTTAACCCCCTAAATGCCAGAGTGGCATATAGGGGTATAAGGCATTTCTGGAGGCAGAGTGCTCTATACAATGCCTTTTAACTCCCTTAATGCCACTCTGCCTCCTGGAATGCCCTATACCTCCCTATATGCCACTCTGCCCCATAATATGCATTTTAACCCCCTAAATGCCAGAATGGGATATAGGGGTATAAGGCATTTCTGGAGGCAGAGTGGCACATAGGGGGTCAAAAGGCATACCATGGGGCACAGTGGCATATAGAGGGTTAAAAGGCATATCATGGGCCACAGTGCCATATTGGTGTGGCAAGCCTGGGGGCAGATGTGCGTAACTGGGGAATAGGTTGGAAAATACAAGGAAATAAAAACAAAAAAAATATTTTTCTCAATCATAGCTTTTATTTAAAAAAATAGTTTACATGAATTAACATTTACTGGTAAAACTTTATTCCTTTAGGGTCGTCTTATATTCAGGCTTTTTCTTTTTTTCCTAAGTTAATATTCAGATTTTGGGGGGTCGTCTTATAATCAGGGTCGTCTTATAATCGAGCAAATAAGATATATATATATAATGTAAATGGATTTAGCCATATTAGTCCAGTACACAGGATGCAGTATGCAGTGATTTTCCTTTTTATTGGACTAACATAATATTTAAAAGACAAGCTTTCGAGAGTTATCCTCTCTTCATCAGGTCTGAAGCAATACTAATTAATACCATTAGAACTAGAGCATGGAAATGGTTAAAATACCAGCATTTAAAATACCTTGGGGTGTCTAGTTTTTAAAAGTATATGCTCTGATGGGGTAAATTTCGTTGGCCGGCTTCAAAGATACCTGAAATAGCACATGGGGCAGAATGACCAGCTTTGGGGAAAAATTGTTTTGAAAAAGCAAAACGCTACTGGTACTTGCCCCATTGCCCCATAACGTGCAGAAAAAAGCATAAAAACATTGGTATTTCTAAACTCAGGACAAATAGTAGAATCTATTTAGCAGTTTTTTTCATTAGTTTTTGCAGATGTATAAAAGTTTTTTGTTTAAAAAGTGAGAAAAAGTATTTTTTTAACAAAAAATCACCATATTTTATCTTTTTTTTTTATAGTAAATTAGATGATATGATAAAATAATATGATAATGGTATCTAAAGAAAGCCCTGTTTGTCCTGAAAAAAACAATATATAATATGTGTGGGAGCACGAAATGAGAAAGAAGAAAATCACAGCTAAACAGCAACACTGAAAAATGTTAAAAAAAAATGTCCCACAATATACTACGAGTAAGAAACAGTATTTTCATTAAGGGGTTAAGATGAATGTTCATATGAAGTTCTGGTAGTGTGTCAGGAAACCAGAATCCACATTAAGACCCTCTTTTATGGTGTTGAAATACATTATCATTTTTATCTCAAATATTTTCCTTTCCTGAGAGTCTTTAAAATTCCCTTTGAGTACTTTAATTTTCAGGTTTTGGATGGAGTGATTATTCTAGGTGAAGCTAGATGCAGTTTAAGGCCTGTGTTCCCAATGTAGCACCCTTTGTCATATGCTGAACATTGTATAATGTACAACACATTTGCAGATCTATGAATCCTTGATGATGTAGGTTTTGTTGTTGTGACTGGCTGTGTTACTGTCACATATATGTTGGCAAAGTATGCAGGAGTGCCATTCTGTGTATACTGGTGTTCTGGGGCCAGTTTGCCACGGACCAATCTTTTCCTGAGGTTTGGTAATTGTGTAAATGCCAGTATTGGGGGCTGAGGGAATATTTTTTCTGTCCGGCTGTAGGTCTTTAATAATTTTGCGTATTTCCTCAAGAGTTGGTCTGTAGGTAACTACCACAGGGATCCTGCTTGTGTTTTTCTTTTTTTCCTCTAGAAGCCTTTCCCTTGTTTTTTTCCCTGTAGCCTTTTCTTCCAAAAAGACTGTGGCAGTGCGCTTAGGTCAGGGGCGTCCAACATGCGGCCCGCGGGCCAAATGCAGACCGCAGGACCTTGAGGTGCCGCCCGTGTGAGAGCGGCAGCCAGGGCAACCGATATCACAAGGGCTCTGTTGCTTACCTGTGGGAGGGTATTTTGTACTGCACAGAGGAAGTGGAACCCAGCAGAGTCATGTGAATGTACGTGACATCACACGACTCTGTTCCTGTCCTGCTTCCTCTGTGCAGTACAAGAGAACACAGAGGGAGGCCGTGCCCCCTGCTGAAGACTCTGAGCGGCATCGAGAGAGCTGCAGTGCAGGTAAGGAGGTGAGGGAGGGTGTTTGAATGAGTATGCGTGATTGAGGGAATTAATCTGTGAATTAATGAATGAGTGTGTGTGTGATAGCATGGATGTGAAAGTGGGGGACATGGTACAGGGTGGCTGTACAGGGAGACTGTAAGTGATGTGCAGACCCCATACTGCTGGCAGAATCAATACACAAGGGGGGCAACTAGCCAGGTTTCAGCATGCACTGGCTGACTTGGCATGATAGGTGTGTGATTGCTAACAGCAACAGCAATCACAGTCCCATCATGCCTAGGTTCCAGCATTTACTGGTTGCCTAGGTATGATAGGAGTGTAATTGCTGTTAGCAATCACACTCCTATCATGCCAAGTCATATTGTTGAATTTGCTGTCCAATTTTGGTGTGTTACTTACTTTTAATAAAATTGTGGTTAACACACCAAAATTGGACAAAGAAATACAATAACAATATTAATTTATATATAATTGTTGACAGCAATCACACTCCTATCATGCCCAGCCAACCAGTACATGCTGGAATCTGGGTATGCCTGAGATTGCTGTTAACAATTGTAATATATATATATATATATATATATATATATATATATATATATATATATATAAACATTATTAAATTTTTTGTACAATTTTGGTGTGTAACTTACTTTTATTAAAAGTGTGGGATTTTTCTTATTATTTTTAAAGGTAGGGGGGTCATTTTTGGTTTCGGTTAAGTGAACCCTGAATTTTCGGTGCATCCCTAGAATACATAGAACTATTTAATTTTTACTTATCCAGAATCCTGAATTTGTAGTCACAAACCTTTCTAGGCCCAGAAATCAGTGAGAGGAAAAATAAAGGTTTTGTGTCATTTACTTTATTTTAATCTGCATATCTTGTTAAAGGCTAAAAATTACAGTAAAAAATGAGTGCGGCCCTCGCACGTATACAATTCTGATGAAGTGGCCCACCGCGGAAAAAAATTGTCAAAGCAAATACAGAGGTATCTGATAGCTGTAGATGAAACCTTGTTTTGTGTGATTGGGATGAAACCTTGAATTGTGAAAATAACTGTACCTGTCTGTGGGTTTTCTGTACACAGAAGAGTGGAGTGAGCCATCTGTGACACTTATGGCACAGTCCTCCTGGATCACACTGTGACCACACAGATCACACTGTTTTGAGAAATTCATTTTGAGTTTTATTGATGGGTGGAATGAATTGAAAGATTCATGGAATTTTGAAAGGTTTTCTTCTCCTTTTGTCCATATTATGAAATGCTGTTGATATAACGATAATACTTATATGGTTTGCAGGGGTGAGGGCTAGGAATCTCTGTTCCAGGTCGGCCATGAAAAGATTGGCATATTGAGGTGACATTTTGGTGCCCATAGCTGTCCCGGTCATTTGTAGGTGTTGTTGAAATTGAAATAGTTGTGTGTAAGGATACATTCTATGAGCTTGGCGATAGTTTCATATTTGTGTGTGGCATTGAGGAGGGAGAGGAACTTGATGCAGACCTCAATACCATCTTTATGGGGGATGTTACTATATAAAGACTCCACATCCATGGTAGCAATAGCAACTATAGTATTAACAGGCAGGTATGTGACTTGGCTCAGTTTATGAAGAAAATATGTGGTGTCCCGTACAAAGCTCTCAGTGTTGATAACTAGGGGTGTAAGAATGTTTTCTATAAGGCCAGATATTGGTTCAGTAAGAGTTCCCATACCTCTTATAATGGGTCGTCCTGGGTTGCCTGGCTTGTGGATTTCGGACAGCATGTAGAAGGTCCCTATTTGAGGATTGGAAGGCACAAGATTTTCTAATTCTTGTTGCATGTGTTTCGAGAAGATCTTCTGTATATTCCTTAGTGGGGTCCTGGTTCAATTTTTTTATAGTATCAATCAACTGTCTGCTTCCTTCTGCAACATAGTCCTGGGTGTTCATGATGACTACTGATCCGCCCTTGTCAGCTGGCTTAATGATGGTGTTTTTATTATTCAATAAATTATGCAAGGCATTTCTTTCTGGAGGTAGGAGGTTGTGTATGACATTTTTGTGTGTGGTAGTGAGGTATGCTACTCTTATGAGGAAGCTTTTAATATAGTTGAGCAATTTCCTATTACGTCCTGTAGCAGGTGTAAAGTCTTTGTCCTTTTTTCTCCCATTATTAACCTGACTGGATGTGGTGTTTTCTTTGCCAAAGAACAATTCCTTAAGCCTCAGTCTACTAAAGAATTCCTCCAAGTCTGAGTATAATTGAATGTGGTTCAGTTTTGTGCTTGGACAAAATGTAAGACCATTGGATAGGACTATTTTCTCAGGTATTGATAGATGATGATTCGAGAGGTTTTTATCAATTTTTATTATTGTCTGTGTTGCTTTCATGGTGGTTAACCATCTTAGCTTGGATAGGGACATTGACAGTTTCAGTGGATATTAGATTGTTTTCAGTGGTGAAAAGGGCTGATCTTTTTTTCGGGATGTTTTTGTTCTGTGCAAGGTTTGCCAGTTTCTTCTTTTTTTCCTGATGTGACCCTGTTGATTCTTTCTTTAGAAATATTCCATTTGTGTTTCCAATAGCCGCATTACTATTACTATTACTATTGCAGTATGCGGTGATACCTTTTTAATTGGACTAACATAATATTTAAAAGACAAGCTTTCGAGAGTTATCATCTCTTCATCAAATGAAAGTACTCAAAGGGAATTTTAAAGACTCTCAGGAAAAGAAAACATTTGAGATGAAAGAGTCTTAGTGTGGATTCTGTTTTCCTGACACACTAACAGAACTTCATATGAACATTCACCTTAATGTATAATCCCTGTCTAATTGTTATTATTGTTTCTGATGTGTTAATGTGTTTATTGGTTTCCCTATGTTTATTTGTTCTGTCCTCTGGTTATCTCTCAACCACTCTTCATTTTTCACCTCCAGGCCCATCATTTATGACACCCACTTGGCAGATCCTGTGACACTTACATTGCACACAGGTGGACTTTATTTAACCCCTTCAATCCCAGGGGTTTTTGGTACCTCAAAGCCCAGAGCAATTTTGCCATTTTTGGGGTATGTCGGTTTAGCGATTATTCTCTGTTCCTGTGAATAGTGTACGCATGTAAACTATATATTGTTTTTTCAAGGAGAGATAGAGCTTTCGTTTGATACCATAGTTGGATGATTAGCTGAAAATTTAGAATGAGAAATTTAGTAAAAACTAGCGAAGATTAGAAAAATAAACTATTTTTTTTTTACATTTTCCCTCTGAATCCTCACAAAATTAGGTAAAGTGATGGAAAATCCCCTCCAAGTTTATCAATTCAGGTGTCCTGATTTCAGAAATACCTAATTTATATAGATTTTCCAGACTTTCCCAGCACCAGGGAGCATACTATTAGGTGTACAATTTTGTATAATTTTTATGCCTATGGCTTAACGGGTTTGGGGGTTGTGAACGGGGGCAGGAGGGTTATACTGGCTAGATGTTATGCTAGGGCAATGGGATGTAAGGTTTTTTAAAGAATTTTTTTATTATCTTTTTTTTTATATTTTTTTTTAATTTTTTTTTATTTTAATTTTTTTAAATTTTTTTGTATTTTTTATATTTTTTTTTTTACACAGTAATGGTAGGAGGTCCTCCTAGGGACCTCCTGAACATGCCAGTGATGTCACAGTGACATCACAGCTCACATTATAATTATTTTTTTTTTTCAGCTTTTCACTTACAGGACGGGAGGGGGAGTGAGAGAGATGGTTTCTCACTCCCCTCCCCGCGATCCCCCTGCACCGATCACACTGTGATCTCTATGCAGGTCCTCACAGACCTGCATAGAGATCGTAGCGTCTTTGTGCCTCATCGGAGGGCAGGATATCCCCGCAGGGGATATCCTGTCCTCCGATGACCTTCCGGGTTACGTCAGCAGTGACGCAACCCGGAAGGGAATGCCCGATCGCGCGTTTGCAACTGCGCGATCGCGCGATCGGGCAGTTTACCGGTAACAGCTTACCGGCTTTCATGCCGGAAGCTGTTACAGGCGATCGGACAGCAGAAAGCCGGCAAAGCCGGCTTCTGCTGTCAGTGGGGAGTCCAGGCTGTCAAACGACAGCCTGGTCTCCCGTGCAGCGGCAGGGATGTGTCCCTGACGCTGCGCGAAGGGCTGGACGTACCGGGACGTCCATAGGGGTTTCTTTGTGGGCGTTTTTTGGACGTCCCGGTACGTCTATAGGGGAACGAAGGGGTTAACTATTTTTGTGACTTCTGAAGGTAATCGGTTGCATCAGATCTTATTTAGGGGCTTCATAGCAAATATTTTTTAGAATGTTTTTTCTACTTAACAAATTATAATGCAGTAACATGCATATACTTGCAAAAAAACATAACAGGAATTGATTTTAAACTCATCCCCAGCTTAACAATGTTTACAGTATCTTGCATAGTTCTAAACTAAGATAAATGGCATGATGACCAAATAAGTTCAGGCACGTAAGGAAGAAAGTGAGACAAAAGTCTCACTTTCTAATTCCAATAAAAAATACGTAATTGTATTTGTATAAGACAACTCCCATAAGCACATTATTAGGTACTGGAATGTCCCTATGAAATGATACCAAATTTAGTAACCAGTTAAGAAGCAGAAGTAAGATGTGCTTAATAATATATTTTAAAATAAGGAGGCAAGTAAAATGTTAAAAATAATTATATTTTTATGCTATTTTTAGTCCTGATTCTGTGATTGTCATATCACCTGGGAGTTTGCTAGCAGACTGATAACCAGATGATCCAGAGGAAGCATCTCCATTGATATTTGTATGCATAGATCTAACCAAGCCTGACACATCCCACAGTCCACCGCTGCAGTAAGAGGAAGCTTGCAGCTCTGTAGTTTGGGATGACCTGTGCAACGTGTGTGGAAAATGAGGAAACGTGGAAGAAGTATTTGCGTCAAAGTAACTGCTTGAAACACATGGTGCTGGAGTGAGAGGCATATCTGAAGGCAAAAGGAAAAGTGTCAGAACCATAGCACAACCAAACTAATCACACAAAAAAAGATTTTATACTCATATATTTTATATACAAACAGATTGACTAACTTTGTTATTCATGAATATAAATGCCATCAGGATATTACAAATAATGTTCTGTTAAGTTTATTATTATTTTTAACATGAAGTGAAGGATAATCTAAATTATTCTATATACTTGGCACAGAAATAAAATAATTTTATACAGGGATATACCGATACCGATACTGGTATTGGTGCCGATACACAGCAGTTGTACGAGTACTTGTACTGATGCAAACTGCTCTGATACCGATACCCTGCCTGCAGAGCCGGACGGCAGACCGACATTCAAAACAGCCGCTGAGCGGCTGCGAGCGGGATCGAAAGCTGCCTCTTCCAGCCGCCGGCGCCTAATGAAATTAAAGGGGCTGGCGTGCACGCACCATGCCGCCCAATGGCCGTTCCTCAGCACTTCGTCCCATGTCTTAAAAGGGGTGGGACGAAGAGCTGAGGCAAATTCCCACAGACACACTCCAAAAACTTGTGGAAAGCCTTCCCAGAAGATTAGAGGCTCTTACAACAGCAAAAAAAAGGGAAGGGGGCAACACCATATTAATGCCTGTGGTTTTGGAATGGGATTTCGTACAAGCCCATTTAGGTATGATGGTCAGGTGTCCACACTCTTTTGGTAATACAATGTAAAATAAACAGGGAAACCACACAAATCAAATTGGTTAAGGGACAAAAAAATACTTAATAACTGACATGCATACCTCACACATGTTCCACAGATCTTAAACTAAAGATAATGCATCTTTCTAATCCATTAATTTCTTAGAGCACAATTCCTCTTAAGAGAAAGTCTAATTCTTTACATGATGTTACAGCCTTGATATTAGATTGCAAGAAGTCAATTCTGTAGAATACGACGTATTTTGCAGTATTTGTAAATTCTGTCTACAAACATTACAAACTATAAACATAAACCGGCCCAGACTGGGACAAAAGGGACTTAGGGGCTGATGGAGCTCCAGCTCCAGGCTCCTACCTTAAAATGACTGGGCCTATATGGCCGCATTAACGCAGAGCCCCTTAAGCCCGCCGCAACTGCAACCGGGTCCGCCACTCTAAGGCAGAGCCGGCCTTAGGTGTTCTGGCACCCTGTGCGGACTACTGCTCTGGTGCCCCCCCATCCCAAAAAAAGAAAGGAATAAAAACTTGTAACAAAACTCCCCTTTCTCACTATCTATTCCCCTGTATCACTATCTACCACCTCAGCCTCTTCTCACTGTTATCATTATATACTGAGGCAGACATTGACGGTGGTACAGCATAATACTTATCACTATATACCGAGGCAGAAATTGACGGTGGTACAGCATAACACCTACCACTATATACTGAGGCAGACAATTACGGTGGTACAGCATAACACCTATCACTATATACTGATGCACACATTGACGGTGGTACAGCGTAATCCCTATCACTATACATTGAGCCAGACATTGACAATAGTGCAGCATAACCCCAATCACTATATACTACGCCAAACATTGATGTGGTGTAGGCCTACCACTTCATTGTCTGGCTTAGTAGTAGGGATGCAGCAAAACGAATTCTGGACTGAAACCGAAAATGCAGCGTTTACCTGTCCGAAACCGAATATGACCTCCCCACACCATAAAAAACACTTTTATTTAAAGTAAGTAACACACCAAAATAGGACAAAACAATTAAAAAACAATATTATCTGTATATATATATGATTAACAGCAATCACATTCCTATCATGCCCAGGCATACCCAGATTCCAGGATGTACTCGCAGACTTGGCATGATAGGAGTATGATTGCCCTATCTACCCCTTCTCACTCCCTTCTGCCCCATTTACCCCTTCTCACTCCCTTCTCCCCTATCTACCCCTTCTCACTCCCTTCTCCCTATCTACCCCCTTTCCCCTGTCTCACTCCCTTCTCCCTATCTACCCCCTCCTAACTATCTACCCTCTCCCTCTTTGAAGTTCACTTACCTTTCAGGAGTCCTGCGGTGGGGGTGCAAGGCCTCTGCCTCCCAGCTCTGCCACTGTATGGAACAGTATAGAGTGATGGGAGTTATGATGTACTTTTAGAGCATAATTAGATCATGAAAAAGACATTGGAAATGGTACAGCATAACACCCATCACTCTCACACACTTACCAATCCACACATATATACCAATCCACACATATATACCAATCCACACGTATATACCAATCCACACGTATATACCAATCCACACGTATATACCAATCCACACGTATATACCAATCCACACGTATACCAATCCACACGTATACCAATCCACATACATACCAATCCACACATATATACCAATTCACACATATATACCAATCCACACATATATACCAATCCACACATATATACCAATCCACACATATATACCAATCCACACATATATACTAATCCACTCTCACTGAATGTTTTCCTACCTTTCCTCTTTTCTCCTTACAGCTCATTTTCTTCCTCTTCGCTCCTCTTCTTCAGTTCTTCTGTCTTCTTCCGGTTCAGAGGGCACGGACAGCGGTGGGCGCGGCTTGAGTGTTGTGCGCCGGGATCTGACAACAAACCCCCGGCGCACAGCAGCTGTTGTCGCACATCCGGCTTAAAATCACTCAAGAGAACCGGAGGTCTGTTAAAGACCTCCGATCAGTGGCATCTCCAGCTTTCATATTTAGGGGGGGCACATGGGGGGCCAGGGACCAAAGTAGGGGGGCCAATTATAAAACGGGACATATAATATATATATATATATATATATATATATATGCGTTAGACATGCATTTTTAACTACATTATATGTACTTATCTCTTTGAAGTGATTGAAATATGATTTTAAAATAACAGCTGAACTTGCAGTTATTTTTCATTCTTTAATATTAGCCCCTGCTGCCAATATATATATATATATATAAATATTAGACCCTGCTGCCAATATATAGAAATATTACACCCTGCTTCCGATATATATTAATATTAGCCCCTGCTGCGGATATATATTATTATTAGCCCCCGCTGCGGATATATACTTATATTATACCCTGCTGCCGATATATATTAATATTAGACCCTGCTGCCAATATATATATAAATATTAAACCCTGCTGCCAATATATATAAATATTAAACCCTGCTGCCAAAACATATATATATACATATTTGCCCCTGCCGCCAATTAAAATATAAATATTTGCCCCTGCTACCAATATTAGACCCTGTTGCCAATATATTTTATAGTGAAAAAATTGGACCCTACCCAAGCATTTCCTTGGGCCCTGCTCAATGCTCCCTTGCATGCAATCACTCCCTCCGCTACCACACCAAAAAAATATATTTGCCTCACTGACTGCAGATCAGGGGAAGACAGTGAGAGTCAGTCCTTCTGACTGCACCATGACATTGAGAGGTCCTCTCCCCTGTAATCATCCCTTTGTCCCCTCATTCACTAAACCATTCCGCTCTTTTACTTACACCCTGTAGTTCAGGTATAGATCAAATAAACAACACAACAGAATAAGAAATACAAACCCTGTATTTGCAGGTATACATAAATAATGTATGGAAGCATAGCATAGCAGATACAGATCAACAGAATGACACAAAAACCCAGCTATGCAGGTACAGATCAACTGGAAATCACATAACAACTAAGCATTAACAGTAAAGATAAAACCCCCTAAATTACAGCATAGCTCACAGGATGCAGCTCACCAGCCCTGGTGTCCACACTGCCCACATAGAACCCGACCAGCACCAAGATAACATTAACAAATTACAGTCGAGAGTGAGCCAACTTTGTCCCCAAACAGCCCAGCGTGAGCCAATTTTGTCCCCAAACAGCCCGCCCTGACACCAGTACAGGCTCTGCAACACCGACACCCAAACACACACACCAGGACAGGCTCTGCCACACAGACACCCAAACACACACACCAGGACAGGCTCTGCCACACAGATACCAGGACAGGCACTGCCACGCTGACACCCAGACACACACACCAGGACAGGCTCTGCCACACCGACACCCAGACACACACATCAGTACAGGCTCTGCCACACCGACACCCAAACACACACACACACACACACACACCAGGACAGGCTCTGCCACACAGACAGCCATACACACACACCAGAACAGGCTCTGCCAAATCAACACCCACACACACACACACCAGGACAGGCTCTGCCACACCGACACCCAAACACACACACACACACACACACACACATATACACACACACACCAGGACAGGCTCTGCCATACCGACACCCAAACACACACACACCAGGACAGGTTCTGTCACACCTACCCCCAAACACACACACACCAGGGCAGGCTCTGCCACACAGACAGCCATACACACACACCAGAACAGGCCCTGCCAAATCAACACCCACACAAACACACACCAGGACAGGCTCTGCCACACCGACACCCAAACACACACACACACACACACCAGGACAAGCTCTGCCACACAGACAGCCAAACACACACACACCAGGACAGGTTCTGCCACACCTACCCCCAAACACACACACACCAGGACAACCTCTGCCACACTGACACCCAAACACACACACACACACACACACCAGGACAGGCTCTGCCACACAGACAGCCAAACACACACATACCAAGAAAGGTCTTGCCACACCTACCCCCAATCACATCCAAAATGCTTTCCACACTGGTTTGCTGTTTGTTTGTTTTTCCCCCATGTGGATTTGTGCCCCCAGCCAGCCCCCTTTGTACATTATGCCCCTTGTGTATTGCCCCATGTGGATTTGTGCCCCCAGCCAGCCCCCTTTGTACATTGTGCCCCAACACCCTTGTGTATTGATTTATGTGATGTCCCCAGCCAGCCCCCCTCCCTTGTGTATTGATGCCCCCCTTTGCATTGTTAATGACCCATGTATATTGAACCCAGCCACCCACCCCCCACCTTTGTGTATTGATTTATGTTGTGCCCCAACCACCCTGTTGTGTACCCCCTAGCCACCCCCATTTTGTATTTAATTGTTGTCCCAATGCAGCCCCCCCCTTTGAATATGGCTCCACTTCCTCCTATTACCCCAACTTTTTTATTTTTTTTAATACTTACGTTTTGCAACAAAGGTGACTCTGTATCTAGTATACTGTCCTGCAACGTGCTCTTCTACCTGTCACGAGGAACTGTTCCTTGTGACTCCGCCCCCTTGAGCGGCCATCACATTGACGATGTGACGTGCCGCTCAAGGGGGCGGAGTCACACAGAACAGGACACTGGGCGGCACTGTGCAGGCACGCTGGCCGCTTCATGATTTTAAAGCGGCCAGCGTGTCTAACCGCCGCTTTAAGACTTGCAGCCACATCAGCTGCAATGGTGTGCCGGCATTAAATGGGCGGCTGCGCGGCCGTTTAACGTACTGCCTCCGCGTCTTTAAAAAAAACAAAAAAAAACGGCGTTTCAATTGGGGGGGCACACGGGGGGGCACAGCATGCTGTAGGGGGGCCATGGCCCCCTCTGGCCCCCCTGCCGACGCCACTGCCTCCGATACCGCTCCCTTGCGAGCCTGCTCCTCCAGCGGCGGACATTACTGTCCGTCTCTGGAGGGGTGCCGGGTGCCGCAAGTTGGCACCCCCTGTGCGGTCGCACACCCCAAAGGCCGGTCCTGCTCTAAGGGGCCGGGAAGCCCCCACCAGGGCCGGCCTTAGGGGTCTGCGGCCGCACAGGGTTTAAATTAAAACATCGGGGTTTTTTTTCAACTTTATTTAACATCCTCCATGTTAAATAAAGTTAAAAAAAAACTTTATTTAACATGGAGGATGTTAAATAAAGTTAAAAAAACCCGATGTTTTAATTTAAACCCTGTGCGGCCGCAGACCCGTAAGGCCGGCATTGGTGGGGACTTCCCGGCCCCTTAGAGTGGCGGACCCGGTCGCAGTTGCTGCGGGCTTAAGGGGCAGGTGCCCCTTATGCCCTGCGTTAATGCGGCCGTAGGTAGGGTAGGGGCCTGGAGCTGCAGCTCCATCAGCCCCTAAGTCAATGCGGCCCTGCCGTGGCCCGGCCCACCGGGCAAATGCCCGGTATGCCCGATGGCCAGTCCGGGCCTGAACATAATAAGCCAATAAAACATAGTAGCTAAAGCCTTAAGTAAACTGCATTTACTGCTCCCTATGTGTATATATATACACCATAGTTGTATATTAATTGAATTAACTCTTGAACATGAAAAACTGAAATAAGATCATGAACACATGCGAGGAGCAGCCCTCTCACGTTCTGTCAGCTGTTTCTGTAAAGTGTGGAGCTCTTGCTGTACATCTGCCAGAGAGAAAACTGCTGGGCCATGGACAGGAGGATGAGCACCAGGCGGCTTGAACTGAGTATTAGAGTCATTTGTAGGTAGGTCATTAACAGTGCTGGGTATATGGTTAAAACAATGCCCTGGAAGTAAACAAAAAAAATGAAATGGAAGAATGTAGAGGCCTATTCTGCAAAGGCCATATTGTGTAATATTTTTTTACAAGTTTATACACTTTTAGAAAAATAAATAAACAGTACAATTGTTCATAACCTGTGTATTTTTTAAGACCACCTAGTAACTGCAATTTAATCATTAGTTCGGTCATAAACTGTATTTCACAGCACTAACTATGATGTATTTCTTGGCATTCTTTTTTTTCAGTGTATATCAACGATTGTTTACACATTGCAGACTCACAACTCCCAAGATTCTCAAAGCCATTTGATTTTATGTCTGGTTTTTTTTTTCCAAAAATCAAGTTTTTATTGAGTTTTGTGTAAGGAAAGGTACAAAGCTTGTTAACAGATCATGCAGGTTTACAATAGACAAAAAAAAAACAGATGAATGAGTAGGATAATTGCCCATGACATGATACCATATCAGAACCATTCAATTGGAAAGACTGAGTTTACAATACATCTACACCCCTTGCCCACCAGGGAAAAAGAGGGGTCCAGAAAGGGATGGGAAAGGACAGTTAGAGGAGAAAGAGGGGAGGAGCTTTTCTTCAGCGCAGAAGCCCAAGCCAAAATCCAAAAAAGATGTGTAGCAATATAATATTTTGTAAACTCCGGAAGAGCTAGGCCAGTGTTGCTCCTAGGGAGGGTCAATTACATGCTGGCTACATTACATGCTACTTGAGCTGGAAACTGTGAAGCCTGCAGATGACATCTTGTGAGGGCCCTGAATCTGGGCCACGTGCTCTATGGACTTGATGGGTCCGATCCAAGATCACCTCAGAATCAGGTCGGTGTAAAATCCTGTTAAACAATCCGGTAAGTATAATTTTGAAGTCCATGGGGTCTTCCCCTTCTCGCAGACCACGTACCTTTATTTTTTGCCTTCGGCCACGGTTGTCGATGTCCTCGATCGGGTATCGCAGGTCTTGATAGGCCCTCTGGTAGGTGGTAGCAGCACTGTTGACCTGGTGGAAAGACCATACTCCAGCATAGTCACCTGTTTGTCCAGGTCAGTAATTTCCTCCCTAGTTTACGCCATTTCCTCACCTAACAGCAGTCGCACTTAATTAACAAAGGATCTTAAATCGTCCTTTGTAGGACTCGTGTGAGTTGAGGGAGAGCTTCCTGAGTACGTCCAGGGGCAAAGCTCTCTTGGCCCAACTTGATTCTTCCTTCACCTGGTGGGCTGGATGAGGAATCATACTCCCTCAGTGATTAAGTGGCTAGTCTGGCATTAGATATAACAAAGCGCCAGACTAGCCACTTAAGACCATATCAGTAAAAAAAATTATTTCAGTTTTGACAGTAAGTATAATTTGCAGCTTCAAAGGAATGCAATGGGCGCATGTTTTGAACCTTCATACGCTAATCTCTACATTAATTTTTGGGAAGAACAATTTTTGTTTAGTTCTGTTTAGTTCCCTTAAAAATAACTCAACACACAGCCATTAATGTCGAAACCTTGGCAACAAAAGTGAGTAAACCATTTCCCCTATCCGGTGTCATGTGACTCGTTAGTGTTACAAGGCCTCAGGTGTGAATAGGGAGCAGGTGTGTTACATTTGGTGTTAGCCCTCTCACACGCTCTCATACTGGTCACTGGAAGTTCAACATGGCACCTCATGGCAAAGAACTCTCTGAGGATCTGAAAAAAAGAATTGTTGCTCTACATAAAGATGGCCTAGGCTATAATAAGATTGCCGAGACCCTAAAAATGAGCTGCACAACGGTGGGCAAGACCATACAGCGGTTTCACAGGACAGGTTCCACTTAGAACAGGCCTCGCCATGGTCGACCAAAGAAGTTGAATGCACATGCTCAGTGTCATATCCAGAGGTTGTCTTTGGGAAATAGACGTATGATTGCTACCAGCATTGCTGCAGAGGTTGAAGGGGAGAGGGTCCGCCTGTCAGTGCTCAGACCATTTGCCACATACTGCATCAAATTGGTCCCAGAAGGAAGCCTCTTCTAAACATGATGCACAAGAAAGCCCGCAAACAGTTTGCGGAAGACAAGCAGACTAAGGACATGGATTACTGGAACCGGGTCCTGTGGTCCGATGAGACCAAAATAAACTTATTTGGTTCTGATGGTGTCAAGCGTGTGGGGTGGAAAACAAGTGAGGAGTACAAAGACAAGTGTGTCTTGCCTACAGTCAAGCATGGTGGTGGGAGTGTCATGGTCTGGGCCTGCATGGTCTGGGCCTGCTGCTCCCCAGTGCTGCCAGCACTGGGGAGCAGCAGTTCATTGAGGGAACCATGAATGCCAACATGTACTGTGACATACTGAAGCAGAGCATGATCCCCTCCCTTCGGAGACTGGGAGGCAGGACAGTATTCCAACATGATAACGACCCCAAACACACCTCCAAGACTACCACTGCCCGGCTAAAGAAGCTAAGGGTAAAGGTGATGGACTGGCCAAGCATGTCTCCAGATCTAAACCCGATTGAGCATCTGTGGGGCATCCTCAAATGGAAGGTGGGGGAGCGCAAGGTCTCTAACATCCACCAGCTCCGTGATATTGTCATGGAGGAGTGGAAGAGGACTCCTGTGGCAACCTGCGAAGCTCTGGTGAACTCCATGCCCAAGAGGGTTAAGGCAGTGCTGGAAAATAATGGTGGCCACACAAAATATTGACACTTTGGGCCCAATTTGGACATTTCGACTTAGGGGTGTACTCACTTTTGTTGCCAAAGTTTGGACATTAATGGCTGTGTGTTGAGTTATTTTGAGGGGACAGCAAATTTACACTGTTATAGAGGCTGTAAACTCACTACTACTTTACATTGTAGCAGAGTGCAATTTCTTCAGTGTTGTCACATGAAAAGATATAATAAAATATTTATAAAAATGTGAGGGGTGTACTCACTTTTGTGAGATACTGTAGATGATTTGTTATTTATTTGGCAAGGCGACCTTAATTCTATACATTCGTTTGTACATTATGTTAGTTCTAATGATTTAAATCTTGCTTTTACATTTGTTACGCATCCAGACACTATTTCTTTTTTAGATTTGGAACTTACTGCAGTTGACACGTTAGTTACTACTAAGGTATTTTTGCAAGTTGCTGGTAATTTTATGGCAAGACAGGAGGCTTCATATTTGCATCAACTTCTTTACTCAAAACCTCCAGCAGCAAACGAGGGGTTAACAACAGAAAACAAAACATCCAATCAGGAGACAGTCAGAGGTCATAAGAAGGCCAGCAAAACAGACCACTTTCTCTTCTTTGCTGCTGACCTCCAGGTGAGCATCCTCTCTACTAGTGTGCTACCAGATTTCGGTTAAAGTACACTTTTTTCTTTTTTTTTTTTTATATTATTCTTTATTTGCATTTTAAAAAGGTACGTACAAAAAAATTCGATTGTATCCTAACAAGCGAATTTAACAAACAGACATACACCATCCATACATATGACAAAAATTAAAATTTCAATTGGATCACGTACATTATTCACAGATATACATTATTTAGTCCCCGCATCACCAGGGTTAATTCTGCTTATTGATTAAGTTCTCATGTCTTGCTTAAGTTTATATAATATTAGTCTAATTTGCCCTTTTGTAATTGATCTACCCAGCCATTCCAGAAGGAATATTTTTCTCTGTGGAAGACTGGGTAGCTTGCAATTCCCCTCTCCATTTGGCACTGATAAATTAATTGTGCTTTCACTTTAGTCCAAGTAATCCCTTCAGCCTTTTTCCAATTCCTTGCCACTTCCATTTTTGCGGCTGTTAATATATGGAGGAGAAATCTCAGGTCATTTTTATTTGTATTGGGAAGATTCAAATGTAACAAAGCCTGATCTGGAGTCAGACTCCATTTTTGTCCAAAAATTATTTGCAAACGAATAGATATAAAATTCCAAAATGTCTTAATAACTGTGCAATTCCACCATATATGTAGCTCGTCACCTTTTAATTCCCCACACCTCCAGCAATTAGGTATAGCATTATGATACATTTTTGCTAATAGTGATGGAACTCTATACCATCTATTCACCAATTTAAACTGTAGCTCATTAAGGTTCAAATAGTGAACATGTTTCATAGTAAGTTTCAGGGCATAATTCCAGTCTTCTGGTTCTATAACACAATTTAAATCTTTTTCCCATTTCTTTAAGGCTGGAGGGAGAGGAATTTTTTTATATGCATTAATTATACCCAAAGATTTAGTAGTCATTTTGTTATATTCATTAGATTTTAATATTTTTATAAAGAGAAGCATAGCACTATTTTTATTATCAAAACAAATATTTTTGCTTAAAAAGGTTTTAATCCTTAAATATTTAAAACATTCCCTCGGAGATAGAGCAAATTGTGTTTGTAATGTCGGGAAACTTTTAATGATCTGGTCTTCATACAAATCTGAGATCTTTAATATACCAGCCTGTTCCCATGATATCAGGGTTATGTCTTGAACTAGCTTTTCCATTATAGTCAGTGGTAAAGACGTAATAATTTTATCTTCCAATCCCATTTTCTTTTTTATCTGGGTCCACTCCTTTAATAAATGTACCAAAATTGAATTGTTACAAGTCTTAACATATTCAAGACTTTTTTTTTGGGCAGCCAAAAAAGTGTTCGTAAATCTTTAAATGGGGTATTGTTTATCAATTCTAGTCCATACCATGATTCTTGTTGTGCGTTATCAAATAAGGTCATTAATACACGTGTAAGTTGCGCAGCCAAAGCATAATCTTTAATAATTGGGAAGCCCAGACCTCCCTCATGTGACTTTTTTGCTAGTAATTGCGAATTCATCCTCGGTTTTTTTGAGGCCCAAATAAATTTTGTAAATGCTTGTTGTATTAATTCTATCCAAGCATCAGGGACTGAAAAAGGTATTAATCTAAAAAAATATATACATTTTGGTAATATATATGTTTTAGCAGCATTTAGTCTTCCCATCCATGAGATGTATAATTTTTTCCAATTCTTAAATGACTGGTTCATTTCTTTTATAGCTGGTAGTAAATTAATTTCCAACCAAGCCGTAGGGTCTACTGAAATTTTTATACCTAAATATTCTATTAAGTCTTCCAAATTTTTCTAACTGGATCTTTTGAGTATTCTTAAAACATAGAGGTAGAGAAAGCGTTTTTGAAGCATTTAATTTATAGTTCGACAAATGGCTATATTGGTTAATTATTGCCATAAGGCCCTCTGTAGATCTTACTGGATCTTGTACTGTTATTAGGATGTCGTCCACATAAAGTTTTATTTTATGAATCTCCTCCTCCCCACAACCTTTAATTTGTCGACTAGATCTAATCTCCCTAGCTAGGGGTTCTAACGAAATAATACATAAAAGGGGGGAGTGCGGGCAACCCTGTCGGGTGCCATTAGTTAACAAAAACCAAGAAGACTCAATCCCCGGTCCTACTACTCTACCCATTGGGGTTGTATATAGGGCCATAATAGCTCTATGAAAGTCCCCACCAATGCCAAATGACCGTAAGGCTTCTGACATATATCCCCAACTGACTCTGTCAAAGGCTTTCTCCGCATCCAATGACAGAGTCAGCTGGGGAACCCCCTTCCGCCCTGAATATTCCAGTAAATCAGCAAGGACTCTTATATGATTTACAGAGGATCTACCGGCAACAAATCCTGCTTGATCTTTATGGATCAAGCAGGGAAGAACCTTTTTTAATCTTTGGGCCAAAATACCTGTGTAGATTTTGAGATCTAGGTTCAATAACGTTATTGGCCTATAACTAGCTATATCCTCAGGGTTTTTCCCTGTTTTCAAAATAGGTATTATGTTACCGCTTAGTAATTCACTAGGAATATTCCCTGTACTCATAACCTCATTAAAGGCCATAGTCAAATTGTAAGATATTCAATTTATAAATATTTTGTAAAAATTAGCATTAAACCCATCCGGGCCAGGGGATTTTTTAACTTTTAATGCTTTTATTCTGTTTTTAACTTCATCAATTGCTATAGGTTTATTCAGTTCCTTAATCATTTCTTTTGTAGGTTTAGGGAAGGCCTTAGTAGCAAAATATTTTTTTATTTCCAATTCAGAACATTTCTGCGGAATATTATATAACATACTATAAAACTCATCAAAGGCTTGTCCTATTGCTCTGGGGGTCATCAGAGTCTTATCTTTATAGACTAATCTTGTAATTCGTTTCTTCAGTCTTTTTTTTTTTTAATAAATTGGTAAGCAATTTGTCCGCTCTATTCCCTTTATAATACCTATTCATTTTTAAAGAATTCAATGTTTTATTTACTTTCTCTAGCAGAAGATTATTGATCTTATTTTTTATTTCTTCAATCTTTTCTGTCAAATATGCTGAAGGGGATTTTTTATTTTCTATTGTCCATAATTGGAGGTTGATATACAGTTCTGAGAGAGAAGACTCCATAGCTTTTTTCCTTTGGGCCTCTAATTTTATGAAATGTCCTCTAATTACCGCTTTGTTTGCGCACCATAGGGTGCATGCTGGTATCTCATCTACATCGTTCTCTTTAAAATATAATCTAGTAATTTCATCTATGTATGCAATGTCTTGATCTCTCTTCATTAGATTATCATTCAATGTCCATTCCGGACGATGCTTAAAGGCTAAGCCTTCTACTGATACTGTAACTAAATTGTGATCATACCAGGTGATTTCATGTATATTTGCTTTCAGAACTCTAGACATCAAACCTAAATCTCCAAGCGCCAAATCTATCCTTGAGTAAGCTTTATAAGATTTAGAGAAACAAGTATAGTCTCTTTCCCTAGGATATATAGTTCTCCAAATATCAAATAGTGAGTAGTTACATATCAACTTTTGAAATCTTTTAGCTTGTGCAATAATGTTTTTATCTTTCGTCATACCTTTCTGAGTCATTTTATCTAGATTTGGGTCTAATATGCAATTGAAATCACCTAGAATCATCAAAAATCCCTGTTTAATTTTCATAATTTTTTGAAAAAGAGATGTAAGAAAATAGACCTGTGAGCTATTTGGTGCATATACATTAACCAATGTCATTAGTTTTTTATTTATTTCAATTATCATTATTATGTATCTACCATCCGGATCTGTTTCTATTAATTTTGTATCGATATCCAGATCTTTAGAAAATACAATTGCTACTCCTCTCTTTTTTTTTTTCTTTTAGTGAAGCCTCAAATATGGTGGGGAATTTCGGCGTTTTCATATTTTTTAATCGCTAGATCTCCAGTGTGTCTCTTGGATGCAGCATATATTTATCTTTTCACTCCATAATTTATTTAGCAATAATGTTCGTTTTTGAGGGGAATTTAACCCTTGGGCATTTATTGTAGCGAACTTAAGCATTACATTCAGATTGTCTAACACCTATTACAACCCTGGTGATGCTTTCTAATCGGACGTGAACCAAAGAAAAAAATACACTAACATACCAAACAATAATACAACATTTAAGACTTTGCACAGTATGTATCTCACTTCTACCGAGAGATATATACATCCACATGTGTCTCTCGCTACTATCCCCCTTGGCGAGAAATGCAAGTGGATAGGTTACCATCCTACCGATGGTTGTCGGAGCTATTGGGGTATCTCTAATAGACTAGATTTTGACTTAGATAAGAAGACAGATGAAGGGAGAGAAAAAAAAAAAAAGGAAATAGAAAACTTTATAGCATTATAACGTAATATTTACTCCCCTTACCACCAACCATAAGTGTTCCCAAATGACTCTAATAGTTAGGATATTTATATCCTTTTAGTGCTTTATCAGCTATAAAGTGTTTGCTTGCCAAAACAAGTTCCATTAATACTAAATCTTCAGTGATCATTTCTCATGGGTGAAACCATAACAGTTATTAAGTTAGAAATAACTAATTAATCAATTAATACCCCTTTATATCAACTATTGCCACCAAAAGAGAGAGAAAGAAAGAGAAAAAAATAACTTTAGTAATAAAGATATATTGTATCCTTTGGTGCTATTAACCTATCTTCTTTGTGCATAGTATTTCTTAAATTAATTTTATCTTTATCTTTAGAGTTAAATAATTAATCCGTTAGTGCTTTTTGTATCAGATATTATAAGAAAAAAAAAAGAAAAAAAAAAATTAACTCTTCCATCGGTTTTTCCCATGTAGGTCAAAGACCCAGCCTCAAAAACAAAAACTATCTTTGGGCATTAATAATCTTATTTGTTTGTATCCAAATTTTTAATTTTTCCGGTGAATCAAAACTGAAATTTTTTTGATCAAAAGTTAATATAATCTTCCCTGGGAAAATCCATCTGTAATGAATATTTTTTTCTTTCAGAATCCCAGTAAATTCTACAAATCTTCGCCTTTGTGTTCTTGTGTAGTAAGATAAGTCCGGTAATATTCTGATAACATCATAAGGGCTGTATAAAGTTGTATTCCTTATCTTACTTACAATATTATCTTTTAACGTTGTTGAAACAAAACTTATCAGGACATCTCTGGGAGACTCTGATGACACATTGATAGGTTTAGGAATTCTATAACATTTATTCCAAATCCTTGTGTCAACCTCCCGTTTAATCCCAAGCATCTCAATGAATTTTTCAATATAATCTTGGAGATTTTCATTCGGGATAGATTCTGGGATTCCTCTAAATCTGAGGTTATTTTGTCTTGACCGATCTTCCTGGTCTGCTAATTTTTGCTCCAAAAATTTTATTTTAGTATCACTCTGTTTAATAATGTCTTGATATGTTCCAACTTGAATTTCTAAATATTCCAGTTTTTCTTCATTTTGTTTTACTTTCATAGTGATTGCTGTTAGGTCAAGCTTTAGCTCCTGTATAGTACTCTGTAGTAATTGTTTAATCTGTTCAAGTTGAGCATCCAAAGCTTCAGTCAAATGATCTTGTATAAATTGTTTCATATCAGTTATTGTTGATAAGGGACTTATATGGGCTATATCTACATCGGTTCGATTTAATCCAATCATACTTTCCTCCGGGTTTAACCCTCTTTGATCGTGCTTAATAGGAGGAGTAAAAAAGGAAAGTCTTTTTTCTGTTCTTTTCTATCCTTCCTTGTGATTTTTTCTTGAGTTTTTTTAGTAGACATTATATAAGCGGTGTTCCCTTTTGGGGTTATCAGATTCACAAAAATACTACAGTTTTATTGGGTACATTCAAACCTCCTCAGGATGGTTTCTTTGCAGTATGTAGCTATTTTATAGGATTATTTTGACTAAAGAGTGGTACAAAGTCTATAATCCAGCAGTCAATAAGTATAATAAATATATATTAGTAAAAGTACTTATCCCAGGAGCTTGTCTGGTAAGTAGTTCTCCAGCTGGGATTCTTTACTTTACTTTAGTTGTTCAGGCCTTTGCATCTCCACAGTTGCTTGTAAATTTCTTCCAGGTCACACTCTGTCTCTGATGTCAAATCCGTCTGCCACAGCTGCAAATCTGTCTGCCACAGCCGTAACTGCCGACGGAAGCCGCCCCTCCCCCGTATCTCGACGGCTGGCATAACAGGCCTTCGGCCACAGGTCACCCAATCCCTCTAACTCCGAACACCAACCGGAGGAGAGGGGCAAAGGGAGACACCCGAGGGACGCCCAGATGGCGCCGCAGCCGGCAAACCCGTTGCTTCAACTCAGGCCGCTCGCAGCCAGTCACGAACGCCGGCACCGCACACAGCCGGCAAGACCGAGTGAAAGCCGGCACTCCACCGCAGCCGGCAGAACCGGCAGAATCAGCGGGACCCGCGAAGCGGGCAGGCAGGCCAGCGGGACAGGAGGACCAGGACCCGGACCAAGGACCAACAGGTGGGTAGATGTCGCAGCCAGGAGGACGCTTAGCAGCCCAAATTCATCTCGCCGCCCCTACTCCAACAAACCGCGCGCACAGCACGCCCGCCGTGCTACGTCATCGCTCCACCCCCAATGAAAGTACACTTTTTTCTTATTATTATCGTTGCTGAATTAGTGTGCTACCTAAAGTAATATCTTTTCATTAGTACCATTGTTTTCATTTACTGTGTATTTACACATTTGTCTTACTTTTGCTTATTTGTATTACCTTTCCGTTTTTTCTTTCACTTTACCATAGTTATCCGTGCTGCATTTTGCATATTTACCTATATCTGTCTTTATCTTATCTTATTATTTTGTATCCGCCTAATACATTTTTTCCTTCTCCTGGTAGCGTGCTTTAGGCCTTCGTGCCTTTTTTGTTTTTCTTACTTACCGTTTTTCTGCTTGTTTCCTCA
This sequence comes from Spea bombifrons, assembly GCF_027358695.1. Classification (NCBI taxonomy): domain Eukaryota; kingdom Metazoa; phylum Chordata; class Amphibia; order Anura; family Pelobatidae; genus Spea; species Spea bombifrons. Next base: position 16,371,735 of record NC_071092.1, on the reverse strand, counting down.
TTTTACGTTTGTGACCTCGGTAGGCAACGCGCGGTGTGTTCCGCGTGCTCTGCTGTCTGCCACGGCGGTGTATTTCTCCTCCTCAGGCCGTCGTCTCTCTTTACAGTTTCCTCTCTTGTGCCGGCTTTTTTTCTTTATCTAACTTTATTGCCAGCCTTGCAGCTCGGCAACAGGTTCAGCTGTTTGTTCAACTACGCAGACACAGAGGCTTCCCCCGCCTCGTGTGTCCTCCTGCAGCCCTGTCTCACCATGCGGGCCATGTAACTAAGCGGTGCGGAGCCCGTTTTCCCTATTTTTTCCCTTTATTTCTGAGGGTGACTCCTACTATTCAGGTTGAGGGTTGATGCTCTACACCTCAGGGATGACCCCCCATAAAAAAACCCTATTAAAGCTATAGTCCATCTGAATACCATCTGTGGTTATCTACCTATTACAGTGACTGTGTCACCTTTGTGATTGGCTGAGTTCCACTTTGCCTGGCGTCTGACCCCCTAGACCTTTGGGTTTGGCCTCTGGCCTGTATACCTGGCCCCTTTCGGCTTCCATCCAGGCCATCTTCCCGGGACCTCTTCATTATCGGGCAATGCAACATCTAAAAACAGCATCCCTTTGACGCTCGGATTCCTACGACCAACCCATTCGTCTTACAGACAAATTCTGCTTGGAGCTGAGGTGGTGGTTGCAACACATGGAAGAGTGGAACGGTCTGGCTATCTTTGGACACACCCCAGATTTCTATCTGGAATCCAACGCCAGCCTCTCAGGCTGGGGTGCAGTTTGCGAGGACTCCGCCACAGGCGGTCTCTGGACAGACAAGGAACGAGGCTTCCACATAAACTGCCTCGAACTGATAGCAGGGTTCTTTGCCATTCGCAGTTTCACCAAAGACGTGTCTCACTGTTCCCTAGTACTTCGGATGGACAATGTTTTAGCTGTCTGCTATATATATCTTCTGGACAGTTACAGATCAAAACTACTATCGGATCTCACCAAAGACGTCTAGAGCACCATCTCTCTATCTGTGTGGAGTACATTCCAGGGAAAGACAATCTGGTTGCGGATTGGTTTTCAAGGCACTGGCGGGATGCGAGTGACTGGCGCCTCCGGCACGACGTCTTTCACGCATTGAACCTAGTTCGGGTTCCATCGTTGTTAGACCTCTTCGATTCCCGTCTCAACCGCCTGGTGAAGGATTTCCTCAGCTGGCTACCAGACCCGGCGTCTCTGGCCGTGGATGCGTTTCTCCAGACGTGGCCGTCTTCAGGGGCATACGCTTTCCCTCCGTTTTCAATGATCCTCCGGACTCTACATCAGGTTCGCAGCCAGCGGATCTCCTTACTTCTGATTGCCCCGCTGTGACGGACTCAACCCTGGTTCCCGCTGCTGTTTCTGGTTCCCTCAAGTTCCAGATCTTCTCTCAGACCCAGAGGACAATCCACACCAGTTGGCTCTCCTAAGCCAATTGTCGCTAGTGGCTTGGACAGTTTCAGGGGATCCTGGGATACGTCGGCGCTATCATCGGAAGCTCGCAACCTCCTCTGGGACTCCTGGGCTCTAGGTACTCGTCGATCTTATTTGCAGGCATGGAAATCCTAGCACGGCTGGTGTCTGGAACGACATCTTGATTCCTTTACGGCACCAGCGGTGATGGTTCTGAATTTCTTGGCTCATCTCTTCTCGTTGGGTAAGTCTTATCGCTCCATCAATGTAGTCCGTTCAGCCATTTCAGCGGCTCATGTTCCCGTCTCTGGCGTGCCTATTGGTAAGGATCCCACGGTTTGTCAGCTTATGCGCGGCATTCGGATCTCTTTCCCTCCCTCTACGAGGTATTCTGTTTTGGGATGTTTCTTGGTTTCATCGAATCGTGGCATGACAAAAAAACATTTTTGAACAATTTTGAATTTTTTTTATTTTTTTTATTTTTTTTTACTAATCACTCATTAGTGAGCTGGGCTCCATTGACCTCGCATGGTTGGATGCAGTACTTGCATTCAACCTGCAGGAGGAACTCGAGAGTTCTCAAGAGGGTCTGGATACTCTATGAACTCATATCTAGTGTTGATGCCATCCTGTGAATGACGGCAACGTCATTTACAGGATGGCACTTGTGGTTGCTCCTCGGAGGTGGTTTCTGTGTATTCTTGTCATGTGTTGCCTGGTCAGTCTTGTCAGCTCTGTGCCTTGTTGTCCTGTCCTGTATCCCCGGTAGAGGGGTGTCCTGTCTTGAATCCCCGGTAGAGGGGTGCCCTGTCTTGAATCCCCGGTGGTGGGGTGCCCTGTCTTGAATCTCCGGTAGTGGGGTGCCCTATCTTGAATCCCCGGTAGAGGGGTGTCCTGTCTTGAATCCCGGTAGTGGGGTGCCCTGTCTTGTATCCCCGGTAGTGGGGTGCCCTGTCTTGTATCCCCGGTAGTGGGGTGCCCTGTCCTGTTCATGTCGGATCTTGAGTATTCCTTTTCTTGTTCCCTGTTGTGCCCTGTATTATGTATATCTTGTCTGGTTATGTTTCCGGCTTGGTCTCCCTGTCCCTTGCTCGCTATGTTTCAGCTGTTTCTCTGCTAACTTCCACACTCCCTGCCTGCAGCATACCGCACATGAGTCTAGTGCTATGTCTCATGCCTGCTCCAGGGTGCCTGCAGGATATCTCCAGGTTCTGCTCTGTTCCGTCATCATCTGCTGCTATATCAGGGCACTGGTATGTGGCTGCATAACCCTAGATGCCAACCTGCCTGTGCCACCGCTGCCCCTAAAACAACCTGCCTGTGCCACCGCTGCCCCTTTAGCATCCCTGATGTGCCACCTCTCTTCCTATAGCAGCCCCTATAACAACCTTCCTGTGCCACCTCTGCCTCCTTTGGCAACCTGCCTGTGCCACCTCTGCCCACCCTTAACAGTCAGCCTGTACCATGTCTGCCCCTAAACACTCACACTAATTTATTCATTAATTCACCCATTCACTCTCCTGCACCCCGTCACATCTTCTGCAGGGGTCAGGGTGCCAGCCGAGCATCACTGGGGCCGTGCAGATATCTTTGTGGCCCAGAGGCCGCCTAACGCAGGCCCGCACACTGTGTGAGGAAACTTTTGCCGCCCAGGGGAAGCAAGAATCTGGGCGAGAAAAAAGAATTTCCTCTCGCAGTGTGAGCTCCACAGCGGTAAGCTGCGGGTCCATGTTAGGTGTCTGTCGGGCCGCATAGACATCTGCTCAGCTGCCCTCGGCCCACCAGGCACCCCTCTGAATAGTGCCACTCGGGGTGCCTTCTGCAAGGAAATGCGCATAGAGATTTTTTGACATTTAAATTCCATAACAAGACTAGGTAGAGATATGATATGTTTGTGTTGTGCTTAAAGTAAAACACCTTGAAAATGAAATATCGGCACAAACAATGAATACCTCAGAAAAAGATCAAGGTAACACCTTTGATTCATGGCTTAATGGAAATATTCAAGTTAGTTGCGAAGTAAATGTTTTATTAATAACCAGTATTTTTAATGTTTAACAAAGATTGTTTTATTTTTTTATATAGTGGTAAAGTAAAATCAAATATGCTTAATGATTATTTTTTTCTATACCTTGCAGAGATTTGTCAGTGTCCACAGGATAGACTTGTGGTGTGTTGATATGGTGCTGTGATTTTGATGAGGGAGGTACCACATTATCGTCCTGAATGGCATCTAGAAAAAGCAACCAATGATTGGAAGAATAAAATGTTGGCACAAATACTTACTAAATGCTTACTAAAATATTAATTACACCATAGGAATGTTGGGGTCATCTTTGACTCAGCCCTCTCCTTCATAACTCACATTCAATCCTTTTTTTTTATATGCCTCTTCTTTTTATAGCGGTAATCTTTTGTTTCTATTTACGATCTGATTCAATACTCAGAGAGGGGTTGACAAACATCATGGCTATAAAAAGGGGAGGATTCTCTGCGAAATGATTCAGTGCGCATGCGTTGAGGACTGCGACATCAAACACATACCGGGAAGTCAAGAACTACAAGCCAGCTCAGACATTCAGGAATATGAGTAATAAAAAGTTTATATGGGTAAAGGTGATGGAAAACCCTTCCAATTAAAATTAAGGGGGTAGCAAAAGCATTATTAAACACCAATCTACACCCACCAGACAAGCCAGAAATCTTATGGTGCTCACACAACCACAACGGATTCTGGGTAGGCGTATGCAATTAAGGTTAACAATGAACACCTTTAACCCCTATATCCACTTTATACGCATACAATGTTTGAGTACAGTGTATGCGATGCTGAAGCCTCATCTGTGTAATTTAACTTCAGCTTGAATGTAAGCAGTTACTTGTTCTTAATTGAATATTTTTAAATATTGTTTTAAATTGGAGCCTTTCTCCTTTTTGTGGACCTTTGTGAAGAAATGCTGCAGTGATTGGGGTGAAACACGCTTTTATACATAGGAACAGTGGGTTGCTCCTATACCAGGCATCTCATACACATATTACCGTATTTGCTCGATTATAAGACGACCCTGATTATAAGACGACCCCCCAAAATCTGAATATTAACTTAGGAAAAAAAGAAAAAGCCCAAAGGAAAAAAGTTTTACCAGTAAATGTTAATTCATGTAAACTATTTTTTTAAATAAAAGCTATGATTGAGAAAAATATTTTTTTTGTTTTTATTTCTTGTATTTTCCAACCTGTCCCCCAGTTACGCACATCTGCCCCCAGGCTTGCCACTCCAATATGGCACTGTGGCCCATGATATGCCTTTTAACCCTCTATATGCCACTGTGTCCATGGTATGCCTTTTGACCCCCTATGTGCCACTCTGCCTCCAGAAATGCCTTATACTCCTATATCCCATTCTGGCATTTAGGGGGTTAAAATGGATATTATGGGGCAGAGTGGCATATAGGGAGGTATAAGGCATTTCAGGAGGCAGAGTGGCATTAAGGGAGTTAAAAGGCATTGTATAGAGCACTCTGCCTCCAGAAATGCCTTATACCCCTATATGCCACTCTGGCATTTAGGGGGTTAAAAGGCATATTATGGGGCAGAGTGGCATTTAGGGAGGTATAAGACATTTCAGGAGGCAGAGTGCTCTATTAAATGCCCCCTTAACGCCACTCCAGAAATGCCCTATACCCCCATTTAACTAATACACACACACACACTCTCTCTCCCCCCTCTCTCACCCCCCTTCCCCCTCTGTCACCCCTCTCTCCCCTCTCTTACCGGTGCTTCCAGCCGGGGCAGCGGGTTGACGTCGCCGGAAGGAGGTGGAGTTGGCAGCGGGGGTTTGTATGCATCCGTCGCGTATACTTTCCCCGGCTGTCAGAGATCAGAGTTCCCCGCTGACAGTCGGGGAAGGTCTATGCGACGGACGCAGACAACCCCCGCTGCTAGCCACACCTCCTTCCGGCTGCAGCGGACGTTGTCTACGCGGATCGCGTAGACATCAACCCACTGCCCCGGTAACACAGCAGGAAGCACCGGTAAGTGTGTGTATGATGGGGGGGGGTGAGACAGGAGGATCCAGGTCCCCTGCAGCGGTGCGGGGGATCTGGATCTTAGTCTCCTAATCAGACCTCTATTTGAGGTCTGATTAGAAGACGACCCCGATTAGAAGACGAGGGGCAAATGCTCTGAAAAAAACCTTGTCTTATAATCGAGCAAATACGGTAATTGTAATTTGTTTTACATTCTAAATGATTAGCACTATGGAACTGTTTTTATTTTACATGTATTTGACCAAGAGCACATAAGAAGATGTGGAGTCCACCTTAAAGGGGAAGTATTTTTTAATTTCACTTTCCTTTAGGGTATGCTCAACACTAGATTATAAGTATCAAACATAGTTGGATTTTTTTTAAAAAACAAAAACAAAGGAAAGAAGGCTACAAGAGAACACATGTGCCTTTTGTCCTTCTGATTTTGCCTAGCCTTAAAGTAGTGTTACATTCAGGCCCTGTGTGTATTACAATCATGTTTGTAAAGGACCTACATACAAATTTACTGGACTATAATATTTTGTAAACTTATATTTGTTATATGAATATATACGGATGAGAGCTTACATGTCTACATAATTTTTTTGTTCTTGGCAGCATTGTTTCTATAATAATCATAATCATATAATTTGACCAATTATGTACTGTTTATTGTTAGTGATTAAAAGTCTGCATAGAAAACAGGGTAGTTAGGCTCAAACAATTTCATTAAAAAAAAAACTGTGGAATGCTTGACTTTTCAAATGCTTTAAACTTGATTAGAATAACAGTACCTGTGGTTTGGATGCTGCCACATACATACTGGTTACAGTCACTAGCTGTGACCACCTCTGAATATGCTTCCATGTCCTCATTAGTGAAAATTTGGTCATCTGACACAAAAGATGTTCTTTCTGATTGATCTGACTCAGATATAGCACGGCTGCTAGATGGAGTCACAGATCGATCTTCAAGCTTAGACTGCAGAGATTCTATTATTTTATTCTTTTGCTGAAGCTCCTCACTCAGTCTGTTAAAAGAAAGTCAGATTATAATGATCAAAAGGAAGTAATAACACAACCAAGGGGAGTCCTTACAAAAATAAGTTAAAACTTTACTTAGATTTACTAGAAATATATACTTATTTTAATAGAGGAAATAATAAGTGGCATATGTAAATTATATACCGTAGGTAATAATAAATAAACCATTGGTAAATGGATAAAGAATCACTCTGGCCATATTGATATTGAAATCAGTTTTTATGACCTCAAATTAATTTTAAAATATACAAATCACTATCAATTCTTTATCACTTCTTTAGTTATTTCCATTTTCTTCTCTCCTCAGCTTCTCTACTGAAAGTAATATGCTTAAGTACATTCCCTTAAATTTAAACATCTTCAAGTATCCAGAGAGGGATGTTCATCTTGGACTGGAGTGTATATGGCAGAAGAGAAAAAACTTGAAAGTTATCAAAGTCACAATCTCGTATGGAGATGATGTCCTATTTCTATATTGTAATAAAGTATTACTTTCTATTTTATTAATGTCCTTTATTGTTTTATCCTCTGTGGGAGGCAGATGTGCATAACTGGGAGACAGGTTGTCAAAGAAAAGGAAATAAATCAAGAAATGCATTTTTCTCAATCATAGTTTTTATTAAATATAAAAAATACATGTGAATTAATATTTACTAGTAAAACTTTTTTCCTATATGGTAGTCTTATAGTCAGGCTTTTTCTTTTTTTCCTAAATTAATGTTCACAAATATGGTAATCTGGGATTGTTGTGTGGGTATAAGGTATACGTAAGGTGCAAAGTTTGAAAAGCGGTCTCATCACTATAGGAACCAATGGAACAGTCCATTTAGTAGGATATCCTACTGGTTGTAATGGTGACAAAATAACTACTTGTAACAGATCTAGCAAGGGTGAAGATTTTTTCGGTGCGTGATATAAAGAGTGGATTTTGGCATTTTAGAATTAGAATATAGGAATTAGAGGAATAATTTAACCAGCTATTTAACCACTTTCTCTACTCCTTTTGGTCGGTACAGCTGGGTTTGAATGCCTATGGGTATCAGACCTGCCCATCAGCCCCCGACCCCCCAACTTCAACAGCTAGTCTGTGCCATCATTGCCCCTTGCCCCCTTCCAACATACAACATATGTAAACACACAAATTACACACACTTACTCATACTCACTAACACACACTCCATCTCACCCCACTTAGACATCCATGCTCACACAGTACGAGTAGCCTTGGTTTAACCACGGTGTCACGTGACCTCAATACGCTCCTGTCTCCCTGTGCAGGTTGGGAAGGGCCCTTTCTAAACAAATATAAACCGGAAGAAGAGACCCATGTAGATCCCTGTAGTTACGCCCATCCATGACCCTGCCCCATATTTGTTTCAGCGAAAACTAAATCATGCACTGGAAGGGCTACCAGGTATCAGGATTATTGCAGATGATTGTAGGAGAAGAAAGTACCAAGGTGGAAGCCATTCAACATCATGATCAAAAGATGAGCAAATTGCTAGATTACTGTAGAGAAAGGCAAGCTAAATCCAAATGGAAGTGATGTATATTGGTAACTTATTGTCAGCCCAGGGACTTTAAGGAGACCCAAGCAATTAAGCAAAGTAAAAGCTAGACTTGGGTGCTGGCAGAAAGTTTGTGTTAATTGGGGCAAATATTTTCTTCGTATTCGACAAAATTTTTCCAATATCTTGGTTTTTGGAAATACCATTCGTCTGTCCAGTTGCCGAGGTAACAAGAAATAAAGGTGTAGAAGAAGTTGAATTAAAGACAACTGTGGTGTGTGCGTGTGGGGGGGGGGACAAAATGTTTCTTTAAAGTCTACTAACATCCAAGCTGCTGTAAAACTCATCCGCTAAGCTACTCACCCAGCGGTCATCATAGAATCTGTCGCGTTTCCTCCCCTGCTTGCTGACACGGAAGCAAGCAGGGTTTCTATGACGGGGCGTCCTCCCTGTTGCCGAAGGAAGCCGGCAAGGAGAGAAACACAATCCAGTGGCAAAAAATTCAAAGGTATTTAAACCCTGACCTCCCTACACCCTTTGCTCAGGTATCAGCTCTTTTTTCCCTATACCTCAGCGTTTAAGAAGCAAAGCCTATTGTATCTCTTTGTCACGAGCTGAGGACACAGATGGATAAGGAGCCCAGGTGCAGGGGATACAACATACAACAGACATGAACAAGACAGGACACACTATACAGAAACTAGCCTAGGACTATTAGATAACTATTGGAGATTCCGTCACATCTTATGGCCATAGTATGCTTAGCCCACCACTACGCCAAAGTACTCCAATGACGGTGGGTCCTAACGCTAATCCCTGCAAGACATAGATACGGAACAAACAGACACGTAATCAAAACACATAACACAGAGACATACCTTTGGACTACAGACTAAGACAAACGGAACACACGGATGGGGCAAACCTCATAAGGGAAGCAGAACTTAAGAAAGGAATGTCTCTTGGCTGGAAGCCCAATTGCGGGGCACACGGCAGGAAGCCCAATTGCGGGGCACACGGCAGGAAGCCCAATTGCGGGGCACACGGCAGATAAGCCCTCTTGCGGGGCACACGGCAGATAAGCCCTCTTGCGGGGTACACGGCAGATAAGCCCTCTTGCGGGGCACACGGCAGATAAGCCCTCTTGCGGGGCACACGGCAGATAAGCCCTCTTGCGGGGCACACGGCAGATAAGCCCTCTTGCGGGGCACACGGCAGATAAGCCCTCTTGCGGGGCACACGGCAGATAAGCCCTCTTGCGGGGCACACGGCACGGCTAGAAGCCCTCTTACGGGGCACACGACTAGAAGCCCTCTTCCAGGGCACACGGCAGGTTGCCCACTTGCAGGGCACACGGCAGGTTGCCCACTTGCAGGGCACTCAACCAGGGTAGTCCACTAGTGGCAGTCATCCTGGGAGTCGCGATGCAGGGCACTCCTCTTGGGAGTCCACTAGTGGGGCGCTGGCCGCAACTCAGGAACACGGCAGATTGCCCACTTGCAGGGCACACGGCAGGTTGCCCACTTGCAGGGCACTCAACCAGGGTAGTCCGCTAGTTGGCAGTCATCCTGGGAGTCGCGATGCAGGGCACTCCTCTTGGGAGTCCACTTAGTGGGGCGCAGGCCGCAACTCAGGAACATGGCAGGTTGCCCACTTGCAGGGCACACGGCAGGTTGCCCACTTACAGGGTACTCGACTTTGGAGTCCACTTACTGGGGCGCAGGCCGCAACTCAGGAACATGGCAGGTTGCCCACTTGCAGGGCACACGGCAGGTTGCCCACTTGCAGGGCACTCAACCAGGGTAGTCCGCTAGTTGGCAGTCATCCCGGGAGTCGCGATGCAGGGCACTCCTCTTGGGAGTCCACTTAGTGGGGCGCAGGCCGCAACTCAGGAACACGGCAGGTACTGGAACAAGGCAGGTACTGGAACAAGGCAAGGTACTGGAACAAGGCAAGGTACTGGAACAAGGCAAGGTACTGGAACAAGGCAAGGTACTGGAACAAGGCAAGGTACTGGAACAAGGCAAGGTACTGGAGCAAGGCAAGGTACTGGAGCAAGGCAAGGTACTGGAGCAAGGCAAGGTACTGGAGCAAGGCAAGGTACTGGAGCAAGGCAAGGTACTGGAGCAAGGCAAGGTACTGGAGCAAGGCAAGGTACTGGAGCAAGGCAAGGTACTGGAGCAAGGCAAGGTACTGGAGCAAGGCAAGGTACTGGAGCAAGGCAAGGTACTGGAGCAAGGCAAGGTACTGGAGCAAGGCAAGGTACTGGAGCAAGGCAAGGTACTGGAGCACGGCAAGGTACTGGAACACGGCAAGGTACTGGAACACGGCAAGGTACTGGAACACGGCAAGGTACTGGAACACGGCAAGGTACTGGAACAAATCAGGAACCAAACAGGTAGTCCTCAAACATTACAATGTCAAGGCCCAGACTGCAGGGCTGGGCAGGTTTATAAAGACTGATTTGATCATGAGATCAACTGCAGCTGGACCTGATAATTAGTCTGAGAGGCTCTGAATAGCAAGGGCGGCCACTAGTGGCTGGAAACAGGAAATAAAGAAGGCAAAGTATAAACAAGTCCAGCCAGCGCATGGGGAAGCGTTACATACCCCCACCGCAAGGAGCAGCCCCCGGATGCTTACAGACCTGTGGTCTCTTTGTGTCTGGGTCTTCGTGTTCACCACTAATTCCAGTACTGCAGGCATCCCCGCGGACTCCTCGTATTGGCCTTGACATTCTGTCACGAGCTGAGGACACAGATGGATAAGGAGCCCAGGTGCAGGGGATACAACATACAACAGACATGAACAAGACAGGACACACTATACAGAAACTAGCCTAGGACTATTAGATAACTATTGGAGATTCCGTCACATCTTATGGCCATAGTATGCTTAGCCCACCACTACGCCAAAGTACTCCAATGACGGTGGGTCCTAACGCTAATCCCTGCAAGACATAGATACGGAACAAACAGACACGTAATCAAAACACATAACACAGAGACATACCTTTGGACTACAGACTAAGACAAACGGAACACACGGATGGGGCAAACCTCATAAGGGAAGCAGAACTTAAGAAAGGAATGTCTCTTGGCTGGAAGCCCAATTGCGGGGCACACGGCAGGAAGCCCAATTGCGGGGCACACGGCAGGAAGCCCAATTGCGGGGCACACGGCAGATAAGCCCTCTTGCGGGGCACACGGCAGATAAGCCCTCTTGCGGGGTACACGGCAGATAAGCCCTCTTGCGGGGCACACGGCAGATAAGCCCTCTTGCGGGGCACACGGCAGATAAGCCCTCTTGCGGGGCACACGGCAGATAAGCCCTCTTGCGGGGCACACGGCAGATAAGCCCTCTTGCGGGGCACACGGCAGATAAGCCCTCTTGCGGGGCACACGGCACGGCTAGAAGCCCTCTTACGGGGCACACGACTAGAAGCCCTCTTCCAGGGCACACGGCAGGTTGCCCACTTGCAGGGCACACGGCAGGTTGCCCACTTGCAGGGCACTCAACCAGGGTAGTCCACTAGTGGCAGTCATCCTGGGAGTCGCGATGCAGGGCACTCCTCTTGGGAGTCCACTAGTGGGGCGCTGGCCGCAACTCAGGAACACGGCAGATTGCCCACTTGCAGGGCACACGGCAGGTTGCCCACTTGCAGGGCACTCAACCAGGGTAGTCCGCTAGTTGGCAGTCATCCTGGGAGTCGCGATGCAGGGCACTCCTCTTGGGAGTCCACTTAGTGGGGCGCAGGCCGCAACTCAGGAACATGGCAGGTTGCCCACTTGCAGGGCACACGGCAGGTTGCCCACTTACAGGGTACTCGACTTTGGAGTCCACTTACTGGGGCGCAGGCCGCAACTCAGGAACATGGCAGGTTGCCCACTTGCAGGGCACACGGCAGGTTGCCCACTTGCAGGGCACTCAACCAGGGTAGTCCGCTAGTTGGCAGTCATCCCGGGAGTCGCGATGCAGGGCACTCCTCTTGGGAGTCCACTTAGTGGGGCGCAGGCCGCAACTCAGGAACACGGCAGGTACTGGAACAAGGCAGGTACTGGAACAAGGCAAGGTACTGGAACAAGGCAAGGTACTGGAACAAGGCAAGGTACTGGAACAAGGCAAGGTACTGGAACAAGGCAAGGTACTGGAACAAGGCAAGGTACTGGAGCAAGGCAAGGTACTGGAGCAAGGCAAGGTACTGGAGCAAGGCAAGGTACTGGAGCAAGGCAAGGTACTGGAGCAAGGCAAGGTACTGGAGCAAGGCAAGGTACTGGAGCAAGGCAAGGTACTGGAGCAAGGCAAGGTACTGGAGCAAGGCAAGGTACTGGAGCAAGGCAAGGTACTGGAGCAAGGCAAGGTACTGGAGCAAGGCAAGGTACTGGAGCAAGGCAAGGTACTGGAGCAAGGCAAGGTACTGGAGCAAGGCAAGGTACTGGAGCACGGCAAGGTACTGGAACACGGCAAGGTACTGGAACACGGCAAGGTACTGGAACACGGCAAGGTACTGGAACAAATCAGGAACCAAACAGGTAGTCCTCAAACATTACAATGTCAAGGCCCAGACTGCAGGGCTGGGCAGGTTTATAAAGACTGATTTGATCATGAGATCAACTGCAGCTGGACCTGATAATTAGTCTGAGAGGCTCTGAATAGCAAGGGCGGCCACTAGTGGCTGGAAACAGGAAATAAAGAAGGCAAAGTATAAACAAGTCCAGCCAGCGCATGGGGAAGCGTTACACTCTTCTATTTTGTCTGAGATGTCTACTCATCTGTCTACTCCTCTATGCTTACAGTGGGGGCCTCATCACCTCAACCTGCGAGCCAGTAGTAAAATTACATGGTATTCCTACCAGTGCCAAGAAACTTGATGTTTTTATTCAAACTTTAAGTGGATCACCTATATTATAATTATAATTTATTGTTTTATATAGCTCCATCAAATTCCGTAGTGCTGTACAATGGGTAGACAGGACATAACAAGTAGTATGTAACATAACAAATTGACTAACAGATCTGGGTGCCATCAGCGTACAGGTGGTATTGAAAGCCAAAGGATGAGATCAGTTTGCCAAGGGAGGAAGTGTAAAGAGAGAACAGAAGGGGTCCTAAAACTGAGCCTTGGGGTACCCCAACTGAGAGAGGGAGGGGAGGGGAAGTGTTACTGGAGACAGACACTGAAGGTACGATCAGAGAGGTAGGAAATGAGCCATGAGAGAGCAGTATCACAGAGGCCAAGATCATAAAGCTTTTGAAGGAGAAGAGGGTGGTCCACCGTGTCAAAAGCAGCAGAAAGGTCCAGTAGGATTAGCATGGAGTAGTGGCCCTTGGATTTAGCAGTGAGTAAGTCATTAGTTACTCTAGTAAGGGCGGTCTCAGTAGAGTGTCGAGGGCGAAAACCAGATTGAAGAGGGTCAAGCAGGAAGTAGAAGTCTAGAAACTTAGTTAGTTGTATATAAACAATTATTTCAAGAAGCTTGGAGGTGAAAGGAAGCAGAGAGATGAAACGATAGTTGGTAGTTGGATGGGAGTTGTCCCTACTCTAACTCACATCTTCAACCTCTCCCTCACTACTGGATCTGTCCCATCGTCCTTCAAGCATGCTACCATTACTCTTTTTCAAGATAGGAGTAATGGTAGCATGCTTGAAGGACGATGGGACAGATCCAGTAGTGAGGGAGAGGTTGAAGATGTGAGTTAGAGTAGGGATAAGGGTAGATGAAAGAGACCGGGTGAGATGGGAAGGGATGGGGTCAAAGTGGGCATGTGGTTGGACAAGAGGAAAGAAGAAGAGCATGTACATCCTCTTCAGTGAGTTAATGCAGTGAGGGGAGAAGAGGTCAGTGGGAAGGGGGGTGCGTAGTCAGAGGGAAGTGACTGTGCAGATACGTCTCTGAATTTGAATTTTATAATGGAAGAATGTGGCAAAGTCAGATGCATTAAGGTTAGTGGAAGGGGTAGTAGGGATCGGTCGAAGCAGGGAATTGAAAGTATTAAAGATTCGTTTAGGGTTGTGGGACAGGGAGGAGATGAGGGAGGTGAAATAGGTTTCTTTAGCAAGATTAAGAGCATAGTAGGAACGTAGCATAAATTTATAGTGCAGAAATTCAGACATGGAATTAGACTTTCGCCAACTACGTTCAGCAGTGCGGGAACATCGTCGTAGGTGTCGGGTTACAGTCGTGTGCCAGGGTTGGAAATGTGAACGCCATGAGGAGCGAGTAGTAGCTGGTGCTACATGCTCAAGAGCAGATAAGAGAGTAGCGTTATAGACAGAGGTAGCGTTGTTAGGGCATGACATGTTTGAGATTGGAGAGAGGAGAGGGAGTAAATTGATTGAGAAGTCCTGAAGGTTAATAGAGCTGAGGTCTCTGGTTAGGCGGGGTTGGGGTGCAAGGGGGACCTGTAGAGAACCATCTGCCTCTCATGCACAGTGGGAGACTCTCCACTTATTACCATTAATCCTGTGATTATTGTGACTAAAAAAAACATGATCCTCACATTCAAAGGCCTTACATTTCCATCTCCTTTTTGTGTCTCGCATTGCCTGGGTACAGCTCACTCGACCCTCGAGGCATCCAAACCTAACATATTACCGTCTATATCTGGATTACCATCCACCTACCTGGAATATAAAGACGTATTCGATGAAAAAGGGATTGACTCTCTTCCTCCACACAGTCCGTTTGATTCTCCTACCTGAAGCTAAAATCCCATATGGTCGTATATATATCCCTTATCAGACCCCGAACTTAAGGTCTTGAGGGAATACCTAGATGAACATCTGGCCAAGAGATTAATTTGCCCCTCTACTTCACCAACAGGGGCAGGGATCTTTTTTGTGGGTAAGAAGGAGGGAGGAATACGTCCCTGCATTGACTATAGAGAACTTAATGCTATAACAAAAATGATATCCACTCCCACTCATCCCCTAATTGTTTAAACACTGTTTTTGCAAAATTGGATCTTTAAGGTGCTTATAATTTGATCTGAGTCAGAGAAGGACATGAATGGAAAACAGCTTTCCTTACTCGGTATGGTCATTTTTGAATATTTAATCATGCTTTACGTATTTACGGATTTTGCAATGCAAATACCAGCAACTTTTCATAATTTTGTTAATTATATATTCCGGGATTTATTGGACACATTCATGGTGGTCTATCTAGATTACATGTTGATCTTCTCATCCACCCACCAAGAACACCGTTGTCATGTATGTCAGGTCTTTACCCGTCTACAAGCTCATCATTTATTTGCAAAATTAGAAAGATGCCAACTTGAATCAGCCCAGATTAACTTTCTTGGGTTCTGTGTATCTTCAAAATGTGTCGAAATGAACAAGACCAAGGTTGCGGCTATCCAAAAATGGCCCCGACCACGTTCTCGGAAAGAGATACAAAGTTTTCTCAGACTTGCAAATTTGTATAGACTTTTAATCCGCAGCTTTTCTAGGATTGTTCTCCCCCTCACGTCAAAACACATCAAGTTTTCTGAAAGACGCCTTTTCTACACTAAAACAGAGATTCACTTCTGCTCCTATATTGGTACATCCTAATACAGATTTACCCTTTGTAGTAGAGGTGGACACCTCTACAGTGGCAGTGGGTGACAAGGATGTAAAGCTTTGCTTCGCCCTGTGGCATGCTATTCCCATAACTTGACACCGCCTGAAAGGAACTATTATGTGGGAGATCGTAAACTGTTAGCAATTAAATGTGCACTAGATGAATGGAGACACCACCTGGAAAGGGGCACAACATACTTTTCTTTTTTTCACTGACCAACGTAACCGTGAGTATTTACAAAGAGCTAAATGTCCTTGTTAGGCCAGATGGGCTCTCTTTTTTACCCAATTTAACTTTCATATTACGTACAGACCAGTAAGAAAGAATGGGAAGGCAGATGCCCTATCCCGTCAATTCTCGAACAACCCTGATGACCCAGACCCAATACAACCAGTGATACCTTCCACACACTTTCAGGTCACCAAGAAAGACTTTCTTAGCTCATTGTCCAACTGTACAGAACATGGTGAAACGAGAGGGTCTTTTCTATCATCAAGATTGTCTGGAAATACCACCTTCCTTTCCTGTGTGACACTCTCCATATCTGTTATGATGCTCCTTTAGCAGGTCACCCAAGTATCTCAGGTACCCTGTGCTTACTTTGCCATAGTTTTTGGTGGCCTTGAATGGTATTCACTGTGAGAGACTATGTAAATTTATGCCAAACCTGTGCCCGAAATAAAGCCTCACACCAAATTCCACAGGGTCTATTACAACTCATTCCCACTCCACGGTCTCCATGGTCCGTAGTCACTATGGATTTTATAGTAGAACTACCAACATTTAATGGACATAACACCATAATGACAGTAGTTGATAAGTTGACAAAGATGGCACATTTTATTCCTCTCAGTCAACTCCCTACCGCAGTAGAGACAGCCAAGGTTTTCATAAGAGAGACTGTTCGGTTACAGAGGGTTCTACTAACTGACCGAGGCCCACAATTTCCGTTTAAATTCTGGAGATCCTTCTGCAACGGATTGAGGATCAAGCAAGCCTTGTCCTCTGGTAAATATCCACAGACCAATGGACAGACCGAAAGGGTGAATCAAAGTCTCGAACAGTATCTACAGTGTTTTACCACTTTGCACCCATATAAATTTCCACTGCACCCATAATGAAAAAAATGACTTGCCATTGCACCCACATACATTTCCACAGGAATCATAATTTAAAAAAAATACTTGCCATTGCACCCTTTGCACCCGTATAATTTTCCACTGCACCCATAATGAAAAATAAATTAGTTGCCATTCCACCCACTTTGCCCACATATAAATGTCCACCCATTTGCCATTGCATCCACATAGATTTCCACTGCACCCATACTGGAAAAATATGACTTGCCATTGCACCCACTTTGCCCCATAAATGTCCACTGCACCTATAATTAAAAAGAAACTTGCCTTTGCACCCATATAAATTTTCACTGCACCCATAATGGAAAAAAATATTTGCCATTGCACACACTTTGCACCCATACAAATTTCCACTCCACCCATAATGAAAAAAATACTTTCCATTGCACCCACTTTGCACCCATATAAATTTCCACTGCATCCCTAAGTGCCACGAGCCGGAAAACAGAGTAGGAAGGAAACAACTAGCACGTTAAAAGTCAGGCGAGGTAACAAAGGGTTAAATCCAAAATCCAGGTCTCCAAGCAGAGCTTGACGCAGGCTGCAAGAATCATTGAATTCCCGTACACGGCTAGTCAGAAATAGCAAACAAACGCTGAGGTATAGGGAAAAAACAGGGCGCAGGGAGGTCAGGGTTTAAATAACTTTGAATTTGGCGTGACTATGATGTCACCATCAAAGACGTCACCATAGCAACCCTGGATCGCATTCCTCTTCTTGTTGGCTTTTGTCTGCAACAGGGAGGATGCGTTGTCATAGAAACCTTCCTACGGCAGCATCGGAGGATGTTTGGCGATGGTCTTGTAGCCCATTCCAGCCTTGTGTAGATCTACAATCTTGTCCCTGACATCCTTGGACAGCTCTTTGGTCTTGGGCATGGTGGAGAGTTTGAAATCTGCTTGATTGATTGCTTCTGTGGACAGGTGTCTTTTATACAGATAGCAAACTGAGATTAGGAACAGTCCCTTTAAGAGAGTACTCCTAATCTCAGCTTGTTGCCTGTAAAAAAGATACCTAGGAGCCAGACATCTTGCTGATTAATAGAGGATCAAATACTTATCTCACTGAGTAAAATACAAATCAATTTATGACTTATTTGAAATTAGTTATTCTGGATTTGTTTTGTTGGTATTATGTCTCTCACTATTCAAATGAACCTACCATTATAATTATAGATGTTTTGCTATACAACAAAACACAGATAAAGACAAGACTTTAAAAGGCATGAAGCAAAACTGTGTTGAGGGGATGGCCTCATGTAAAGGAACTGGTGCCTATAGAGACTTCACTATTTTTTCACATAAGGGATGAACTGAGTGTACAGGATGCTGTTCTATTCAAAGGTGAGCAAGTAGTTATTCCATCTGATCTCCGAACAGATATTATGTCTCAGATACATTCTTCACATTTCGACGAGGAAGGTGTTTACTGGCCAAACTGCTCAATATGGATATATGCTCGTAAATGGATATATACGAATGAGAGATTACATGTCTACATATTGTTTTTTTTCTGGGCACCATTGTTTTTATAGTAATCATATGATGCTATATATATATTTTTTATATATAAATGCATTAATAATCAGAGATTGCCAAAGTATCCACAGAAGGACACCAGTGTCCGTGGCAAGGTTTTTGAATGTCTGGAGCACATCAATAAAATGTCCACCACAGACCCAAGTAAATGTCCACCATGGACAATGTTAGTGCTCTCACTTTTTTGAACTTTAAGTTTCTATATTACAGAGAGCACTATTGTGTATTTTATTTTTCTCCCCTTCCATATACATTCCTTTCTGTAAGCTATTTACAATTTAAGTACTTTTATGTGTTTATTCACATTGAGGGCTCTCAAGTTCTGTTTGGTTTCACCTGGTTTTTTTTTTCACTTTTAAGCGTTATAAAAGTTGTTGCAGGTGTTTGAGCAGCCTACTTACATACATGGTAGATAATTTTACTTTACTTCTTATATATTTTCTCCTGCAATATATTTTCTCCTGCACAGGCTCTGTAGAACACTCACTGAAGTCCTTTGATTAATTGAATCATGGATGTTCCACTAGCATACATGTGTCCATTTTATTACATCCATCCTCCATTCCCTCCCCTGAAACTCCCTCCTTCCTGCTCCATCCACACGCCCCTTTGGTCCTTGCTTCATCATTCCTCCCCTGTCCTCCCGTCTCCCTCATCTGTCATGCTGTGTCAAACTTCCTACATGATCTGCCCCCCCTGCCCAATGCTGTGCCAGGCTTCCTATGTCTACCCTGCACTATGCTGTGTCAGGCACAGCATGTCTTCCTTGCTCCATGCTGTGTCAGACTTCCTACATCATCTGCCCTCCTTGCTGCTTCAAACTTCCTCCTTCCTGCTCCATACTCATTCTTTCTTCATCATCTGTCTTCCCTGTTCCTTCATGTAATTTTTTTTGTCATGCTCCCTTCCCCTCTATTCACACACACATCATAGTGTAATATTATAGTTAATATACAGAAAAAACAGAATGATGATGTAGCAAGTCTGACACAGCATGGAGTAGGAAGAGGGGAGTTTGAGTGGAGGGAGGAAGGGGTTTTGAAGGATTGATGAGGTTTGTAGGGGTGATGATGGAGGTTCAGAAGAGAAAGTTTTGTTTGAGAGAGGATGAATGAGCCTCCCGATCCCATTCTGTACAACTGCTGCTCGCAGAGCATTGTGGCAGGGAGTGCTTACGTGAACTGAAGAGGGAGAAGGTAGTCGAGGAGCAGTGAAGTATGGATGTGCACCAACAGGGCGCCCCAGAAATTAAACGTTATGCCCCTGGGAGAGAGAGAGGGACTGCACGCCCTGCAAGGTCTGAGGAGACGCCCATATGTCTTTGGATATGTTAGTGTGTTTGTCTGGGTATGTTAGTATGTCACAATGTGTCTTTAGGTATGTTAGTGTTTGTCTGGATATGTGAAAGTCTGTGTATGTGTGTGTGTGTGTAAACGTGTCTGCGGGTGTATTAGTGTGTGTGTGTATATCATTTTGTCTATGATTGTGTCTGGGTATGTTAGTGTTTGAGAATGTCTGTGGGTATGTTTGTGTGTCTGAATATGTTAGTGACAGTGTGTGTGCTGTTTATGTTAGCGTGTTTATATGTCTGGAAATGTTAGTGAAAATATGTGTGTCTTTGGGTATGTTAGTATGTGTGTGTGGATATGTTAGTGTGCATGACTTCTTATGTTATTTTGAGTATCTGGGTATGTCTGTGTGATATAATCTGTACCATAATAAACAGGGCAAACCAAATTATGCCAATTATGCAGGTTGGGTAGAGTGGGCGGGACTTGTAGGTGTGGCAATTTTTCAATGAAGTAGTTGCTGTGCTGCAAAGTGTCCTTGGAATCTTTTTTAAAAAATTAGCAACTATTGCTGAAAGGGGTTTTTAAATGTACATGATGCAGATGTTTATGTCTAGGAGACACTGCATACACACACACACACATATATATACATTTTTACATTTATGTACATATATGTTCAATATTTTTAATGAAATTGATTTTCTTTAATGAAGTATGAGGAAAACATGCTATATTAGATTTACCTGATTGCCAGCAATTCGTGTCTAGATTTATCATCAGCTTCCACATGCTCTTCTGAAAAAATGCAAACAGTTAAAAAAAAAAATATGCAGCATTAATTTTTTTAAGCAACAAGAAATTCATATGTAGGACAAGACACAGACTGAGCTACACACTAATGCATGCTGAGGTCTGTGTGTAACCAATATTAGATGAAAAGACAATAAGTATGTACGCTGCTAGTGCCATTAAATTTCCCTAGACAGTTTGGCTGCATTTTGCATGGTGACTTTACTTTTAATTATAACACCCGCCCAGTACACATTTTTAAAGAAAAGAAGACTTCACTAATTTATATATATATTCACCTATTCCAAAAGCTGCAACACGCTAAACTTCTATTCTTTGAAAATACCCATTTCAATAAATCATTTCAATACAGCAAGGTTGTCTATATAATATATAAACACATCCACCTAGGGTAACATCTGGAAGATGTTTTGCACAAACAAGCTATTTGAGGCACTGACATGCTGTTCCGGGCTAAAGATGGCACATAAAAGCTGTTTGAGGCCACTAAGAAGCTGGCACAGGCAGGCTGATTAACGTTAAGTACACATGTAGAATATACATTGGGACAAAGATGGCACTGTGGGACATATTGTTTGGTGGGCAATTTTCGCACCAGGCTCTGTGGGGTTTAGCTAAGCCTCTATCTGCAGCTTTAGCAATACTCGTGCTCAGCACTGCAAGTTTTGCCGAGGAGTCAGGTCATGCATCCCTATTTGCTCCTCTATATTTCCATTAAACTCTGCTTTAAATTTAAATAAAAATATTGGTATCACTACATCATGCAAGTCAGTAAATTGTACTGGTCAGGTGGAAATGTCCATATATGAAATATTTATTCTAGCATGTTCCCTTGAGTATTGGTTGGCATCTTATAATTTGTTTATTTTGATTATTGGGATTGGTATCATCCAGTGGCAGCTACTATCCTAACTACAGTATATGTCAAATAGTTTTACTGGAGCAATATCCCCAATTCAGTATATCCTAATTTTTACAACAATAAACAGGTACCACTTACTACTATTTAGCTTGCTGTTCAGTCGGTCAGCTAACTGGCTCCCTTGAGCTAGCTGCTCCCTGAAACTTTGCCCCATGTAATAATCTATGTCATTAGCACGAAGAAGCTCTTCAAATGATTTGACAGTGTCACCAAGATGCTGACAGAGAATGTGTCCAACACTCCGACCTTCTTTCAGCTTTTGGCGCAGCAAGGAAAGCTCTCTGGCTTGAGCCTGAATTAACGAGTCATATTTCCTGAAAACAAAGATAGGCTTCTTCAATAATAAGATTTTAGCTATCCAGTCCTAGGCAATTACCGATATGTCCTGAGGAGCTATATGCATATTATGAAGTGCATTACCTCAACCACCAGGCAGTACTAGAGAGTGAGTGTTGATGTGTACAACTGTTTCTTATCTAAGACTATGGATAATGTCTGCCTACATGAAAAGCCATGTGGGCTACACCAGGAACCATGGGATATCAGGAACTCCAGGAAGAGGGGGGGAGAAGTACAGACTGGAAGGAGGGGAAGGAAGCAGTCTGGCAGAAGCTAAGGGAGCTGTGGAAGCCAGAGAAAAATTAGGAAATAGGAAGCTGCTCTTCCCTCTTAGGCTAGTTGAGTGCTAAGAAGCTATGACTAGTGCCTAGTATTGTAACTAAAATTAGAAAACAACTACTGAAAGATTACTTTAAAGTCTTATATATCAACCTGGAATCTAGATCCTCTCTAACTTTAAGTACACATGTAGAATATAATTGTTGACTGTCTGTAATTTTGTTATTGTAAATCGATTTTTTACCGCCAGAGGTAAAGTATATAATTATATACTTTACCTCTGGCGGTAAAAAATCGATATATCATAACGTCACTTGGTATTCATCTTTACATAATTTAACTCTATTCTTTGTTGTATGGTTAGATGCTTTTTGTCAAAATTGTGGTTCATTATTAAATATTAGCATAAGTCTTTAAAGTGGGGTGTGGCTTACAATCTGGCTTTAGGTCAGGGATGCGCAATTCGTATCGCCCGACACCTGGGACATGCAGTTTTTTTTTTTTTTTTTTTATTTAGCCTGTTGCCCTGCAGGGGACCTGGATCCTTCTCTCTGGCAGCTGGCAGATGTCTGCACGATGCAGAAAACCTCCCGCTGCTGCCGGGAAATTTCCACCCGGGGGGAAGTACCGGCCAGAAGTGGAGGTTGTTTAAGCACATCGCCCAGATGTCTCCGGCTGCCAGAGAGGAGGATCCCCCACAGTGCTGCAGGGGCCCTGTATCCTCCTCTCTGGCAGCCGACACTCTGTTGCTGCCGACACTTACACAGGGGCTTCTATGATGGAAGTAGCGGGCAGCAGCAGAGGTTGTCTACGCCTATCGCGCAGACGTCCGCTGGCTGCCCCCACTAGACACCAGGGAGTCTACAGCAAGGGGGACAAGTCTGGGGATGTATTGGTAAGTCTAGAGGGTAGAGTGGCATATCTGGGGGCAGAGTGGCATATCTATAAGTAATATATGAATTAAGGGGGGGGAGGGACCTTAAAATGGCTATTGGTTTTCCAAATTTCTGTTGTATATAACATATCTTGTCAAAAGCAGGACTATCTGCATAATAGATACCAAAAATGTTAAAATACATGTATTCCTATTCATTAGGTAAAGTACTGTTTTACCATTCCACGTAATGGGATTTTTTTCTTTAAAAATACATTTTTGCTTAAAATAGCAGCAAACTATTAAGGGCAGCCTATAATCTGGCCAATACAATATATACTATAAACAGCTATTGTTAATTATAGGTGATTGCTGTGCCCTTAGGGATGATATTTTGGTTTTGTTCCTCCTCATGTGTTTTGTTTTCATGTCTTTAATGTTGCAGTAAGACACTTCACCTTTAATGAGCCTGAATTAAAATTTGTCTTTCAGAAATGCATGTCAATTAAGGAAATACATACATTTCTTTTTGACCACTGCAGATTATTTAGGCAAATACATTTCATAAGGTTAAGATAATTTGTATTGACTACACATTTTCAAAAGGGAAGTTCCAGAAACTCACATGACTTTATATTTAATCTTTTACACAGCGCTGACAAAAATCATAGTGAGCATCCTGTTTAATCCATTTGTCACAATCTTTACTTTATCAAACTGATAATCATTGAGAAATCTTGTGTACAGAGAAACTGGACTGTAGAAACTAAGGAGGTATTTGAAATATTCACAAACTTAGATTGAGAGAGAAACACAAACAATAGTATAAAAGCTACACTTACCAAAACAATTTTTGGCACCTTCTAAAAAAGGAAGTTTTAAATGTAATTTATTGCCACCTACTTCCATGGCCAAAACAAGACAAACTGTATATTTTAAATTTTAAAGTTTGCAATACTTAAATATATTTCAACATAAACAGTTGCTTACCCAGGCCAATTAGCGGATTTGATCTGCCCCTGAACTCCTCCATCTCTTTTTGATTGATAAAGCTGAGCTTCCAACATGGACACCCGTTTTACAAGCTGCTCCAAGTCTTTTATAGAGTAAGCCCCCATTGTATCTGACTGCCAACCATCATCTTCATCAGTGATGTTATGCGATGTAGAACCATGGAATGAACCACTGTGTTTCAGGTGGAATTGAGTGGCAGCACAGTTGCAAGAACCCAAGAATGAACAAGCTTGACATTGAAGGTTTCTGATAAACTTTTGTGATTTCTGCAACTGTGATTTGAGGTCTTTCACATGCTGCTGGAGAACTATTACATCTTCTGATTTTTCCCAATCAGCTGTCCAATCATTCTGCAAAAAACTGCTGATGTTCATGGGTGAACTAGCAACCAAGGCTGGCAAGCCTTTATGTGAAGATGTCAACTCTTCCATGAGACTAGTTTCACTGAATATGCCATCCTGCTCTTCATATTCTAAAAGAAACATTGAAATACAATAAAGGATATATATTAGGAGTATACATCATTAGTCTTGGAAATGGGGACAGCACCAACTTTTATGGTTAGGGGCCCTATGCAAGAATACTTAGATGCATCCCATCTCTGTTTCATCTCTTCTTAACCCATTCAGTCCCCTATGGACGTACTGGTACATCCTGCCCTTCTTGCAGCGGCAGGGACACATCCCTGCTGTTGCACGGGAGATCAGGCTCTCGTTTGACAGCCTGGACTCCCCCCTGACAGCAGAAGACAGCATTGCCGGCTTTCTGCTGCCCGATCTGATGTAACAGCTTCCGGCACGAAAGCCGGAAAACTGTTACATTTGTAAATGCAGATCGCGGGTGTGATCAGTGCAGGGGGATCGCAGGGAGGAGAGTGAGAAGCTATGTTTCTCACCCTCCTCCCATGCTGAAAAACGAAACGGATTAAAAAAATGGATAGTGAATTAAAAAAAATAAAATCACTAAAATAATACAATAAATAATAATTTAAAAAAACAATAAAGTGAGCTAAGTGATGTCATTGTGACATGACTGGCATTAATGACATGTTCAAGAGGTCCCTAAGAGGACCTCCATCCATTTTTTTTTAAAATATATAAAAAAATACAAAAACTATTAGGGCTGCAACAACTAATCGATAAAATCGATAATAATCGATAATGAAATTCGTTGGCAACGAATTTCATTATCGATTAGTTGAATCGATTATTATCGATTATAAAATGAGGGTTTTTTCAGAGCCAACGCTCTGAAAAATCTCCCTCATTATATAATCCGTTTAGTCTGACTCACCGTCTCACAGCAGCAGCTCCTACTTACTCCCCCTCCCTGTAATCACTGTGACAACTGGCCCCGCCCCTTCCTTCTCCAGGCCAGATCCACATGGCTGTGACACTCATCTAACTGTAAGTATATGTACATATATATATATATATATATATATATATAATGTGTATGTGTGTATATATATATATATATATATAATGTGTATGTGTGTATATATATATATATAATGTGTATGTGTGTATATATATATATATATATATATATATATAATGTGTATGTGTGTATGTATATATATATATATATATATATATAATGTGTATGTGTGTGTGTGTGTGTATATATATATATATATATATATATATATATATATAATGTGTATGTGTGTGTGTATATATATATATATATATATATATATATATATATATATATAATGTGTATATATATGTATGTAATATATATATATATATATTTGGGCTACTGAAAGTTAGGGGAGGTGGGGGTTAATTTAGGGGCAGTTATGGTTAGTGGGGTGTTTAGGGTTAATTTAGGGGCAGTTATGGTTAATTGGGTGTTTAGGGTTAATTTAGGGGCAGTTATGTTAATAGGGTGTTTAGGGTTAATTTAGGAGCAGCTGTGGTTAATGGTGTGTTTAGGGTTAATTTAGGGGATGCTGTGGTTAAGGGGGTGTTAAGGGTTAATTTAGGGGCAGTTATGGTTAATGGGGAGTTTAGGGTTAATTTAGGGGAATCTAAATCCTGGGGGCAGTGAAGTGACATATCTGGGGGTATAAGGCATATACAGTATATAAGGCATATGTGGGGAGGGCAGTGTGGCATGTCTGGGGAGGACGGAGTGGTGTATCAGGGTGTATAAGGCATATCTGGGGGTAGAGAAGTGGCATGTCTGGGAGGCAGGGTGGCATGTCTGGGGAGGATGGAGTGGGGTATCAGGGGATATGAGGCGTATCAGGCACAGTGGCAGATGTGGGAGGCAGCGTGGAGTGGCAGATGTGGGAGGCAGCGTGGCATATGTGGGAGGCATTGTGGAGTGGCAGATGTGGGAGGCAGCATGGCGTGGCATATGTGGGGAGGGCAGGGTGGCATGTCTGGGGAGGATGGAGTGGTGTTTCAGGGGGTATAAGGCGTATCAGGCACAGTGGCATGTGGGGGGTAGAGTGGAGTGGCAGATGTGGGAGGCAGCGTGGCGTGGCAGATGTGGGAGGCAGCGTGGAGTGGCATATGTGGGAGGCAGCGTGGAGTGGCATATGTGGGAGGCAGCGTGGAGTGGCAGATGTGGGAGGCAGCGTGGAGTGGCAGATGTGGGAGGCAGCGTGGAGTGCTGTGGTAGGCAGCGTGGCATATGTGGGGGGCAGCATGGCATGTCTGGGAGGCAGCGTGGCAAGCCTGGGCTCAAATGTGCATATATTGGGGGGCTGGTTGGGAAATAAAGACAAGAAATGTATTATCAAAGTTTTTTTATTCTGCTGTTTGTATTTAACATCATTTGTTTAGTAAATTATTTTAAATAAATGAAAAATTTACATTCATTTTTTTTATCCGATTAATCGAAAAAATAATCGGCCAACTAATCGATTATTAAAATAATCGTTAGTTGCAGCCCTAAAAACTATATATAAAAAAAGATAATAATAATGAAAAAAGAAAAAAACCCTTACATCCCATTGCCCTAACGCAACATCTACCCAGTATAAACCTCCTGTCCCTGTTCACAACCCCCAAAGCCGTTAAGCCATGAGCATAAAAATTCTACGAATAATGTACACCTTATAGTATGATCCCTATAAGTGCTGGGAAACTATGGAAAATATATATAAATTAGGTATTTCTGAAATCAGGACACCTGAATTGATAAACTTGGAGGGGATTTAACTAATTTTGTGAGGATTCAGAGGGACATTTTAGCGTCTTGCAAATAAAAATGAAGCACTATTGAAGACCGTGAGTGCTGGCTTTACTACTTTCAGATTATTGTTACTTTGCTATTAGCCAAGCACCGGGCACCATGTTATATACTTAACCTAATAAAATGCTATGTGACCATAGTACTCTAACCTAACATCTAACCGTACCTTTAACTATGCACCAGCAGAATCCTACTGTTACTCCTTATGCTATCAGCTAACCCCTAACCTAACTAGGTATTTTTTTACTAAACCGAAAGTTTTGTTGTTTACGTGTAGTTTCACCCCCAAAAGCATGAGGTGTGTCTGGTTCACTCTCATGATTTGGCTGTGTCTTGTGACCGTGTAATGCTTACATACCACACAAATGTGGTATCTACGTGCTCAGGAGAAGGGTGGGTTATTTTTTGTGTTTTGTTTCTTGTTATAGATATCCCGGCATGCAGCATTCGTTCCAAAATGTGCCTGACATCACAAAAAGTAAAGGAAAAAATACTAAAATCTGTTTTCCCATTAGATTTGTGCTTGTGGTGGGCCACATGAAAAGGTAAGTGGGCTGTCTCTGAAGGACTTAGGTGATATGGCTTAAGGGAATGTATAGTATTACCCCCAAAAGTATGTGGTGCACCTTCCTGGTTCAACTGTAACAAAGTTGAAATCTCTTTGCACTCTCAGATTTGGTGGTCTCCTGTGACTGTAATCCTGACACACCACAAATATGTGGTATCTACGTTCTCAGGAGAAATGTTTTCTTATTTTATGTCAGGTAACCCAATATGAAGCATCTATCCCAAAATGTGCATGGAATGAGAAAAGGTAGAACAAAAACCTAATGTTCACTAATTCTATTTTTAGATTTAGATTAGATTTGTGGTTCCTGTGGGCCACCTAGAAAGGTAACTAAAGGGGTGTGCTTTCAGAGAATATATCATTTTATGGGGTTACATTGATATTTGGGACCTCTACTGTGTCTCAAATAAGATACGGGCCCAGTAAACTGATCTGTCAAAATTCCAAGTTGGCAAAACTGAAATGCACATGTTCCAGTTTTGACTCCACAGTGTCTGAGAAACATGACTTATGCGGGGTATTGCTGTATTCTTCCACATATCCACTGCAAAGTGGATGTGAAAATATTTTCTTACACCAAGTTTGGAAAGTGCTGATGTGGAATTAGCTGCGTGGCACAGGTCAATATGCCCTTAACCAGATTCCCTAGTTTTTGAAAATATATAGTTTTATGGGGTTAAATTGAAATATTGGAAATTCTGCTGTGCATCAAATGAGATGTGGACCTAGCAAATTGATCAGTCAAAACCAGTCAGATACTTGCCATTTATCCTAATCCTTTTTAGCTGGGTGAAAATTCTAGGCTAGGTTTCCACTTGGGTTTTTGTCCTGCTTTATTTTCTTGATGAAAAACGCCAGGAAAACTGCCACTGCAAGAGGACTGAAAAAACACCAAACAGAAAAACACCAGGTGGATATGGCATTTTCTCAGTCCTCTTTGGCGTTTTACTGCTTTTTTGGGCTCTGTGGCAGTTTTTCAAAATCGCAGCATGTTGACACTCTGGCGTTTTTTGCAAGGAAATCTTGGTGTTTTTCTCCAATAGAAGTCTATGGGAGAGAAAAAACGCCATTAAAAAGCCATGTGGGTTTCGCCTTGGCGTTTTTTATGGAGTTTTTTTCCACAGTTACAATGCAGAGGATGGACCCAGTATCTGTGTGTCCTACGAGAAATAGGCTGGAAACAAACAGTTTCACACAAAACAAAGTTCATATTGAATTTGAATTTTACACCATTTGGAACAAACATGCCATTACAAACAAACATACCCGACGCATCAACTGGATCCTGCATGCCAAAAGCAACAGCAAACAATTTGCACCATCATTTGGGGCCAATCTGCCTAGAGGAGCAGACATTCGGAATAAAGCATGCCTTACAAACCACAGAAAAGAGACAAAAGGGTCCGCTGGGGCTTGTATAAGTAGAACTCTACCAAGGAAATGACATCAGGAGGGGGCAGATACTTGCCATTTATCATAATCCCTTTTAGCTGGGTGAAACTTCTAACTTGTAAAGGCTGGAAAAACTGCCTAAGGTCAAAAAAGCAATTTCCACAGAAAGGCTAAAACGCCAGAAAAAACTCCAGAAAAAACACCAAAACGCAGGAAAATGCAGTGGCAGTTTTCCTGGCGTTTTTCATCAAGAAAATAACGCAGGAAAAAAACCCAAGTGGAAACCTAGCCTTAGACTGCAGACTGAGACAAACATAACAAACAGGTGGGGCACACCTTATAAAGGAAACAGAGCTAAAGCAAAGAGCAGAACCTGAATCAAGGAATCAGAAGCACAGAACAGAGCACAAGGAAATCCAGGAACGGATTGTAACGAAAAAGGGAAAACCAGAGCTATGCAGCTCCGCAGCCTAGATGGGGCATGACATAGGGTAATGAAGGGGTTACATAATATTCTAAAGTATATATTCATACAAACCCAGTGGTGCACAATTGCAGGCCTCAATAGCAACAAACTGACCAGGACGTCGGTGTATCATTACCTGAACACAAGTAGTTTAAAAAAAATCTTAACTGAAATGACAGTGCTCGAGCTTGGATAACCCCTGATGTACACATATATTATAAATCCTAATATACTTTATATCACTGCTTAAGTAGTAAACTACATTACATTTTCCTGGAATTAAATTAAATATAATCCACTGTTGATTATGAAGCAAGTTAGTGCAAAGAGTCACTTTATACAAATATGTCTACTGTACTTTGAAAAAAACTTGGTGTACACCAGTTGCCTCCTTATTTAAAATATCACATTACTTAACTTAGCTGGTGACAAAAAGGTTAATTAAAAAATGTACAGTGCCACAGTGTACCTGGACTGGTGGTTTCTTCCCTATCAACTTCATATTCACTCCTACCGCAGGTCTCATAGCCAAGGTCTTGAAGATCAACTTGCACATGTTTGTTATCCTGTTCTATTAGGGGGTCATCTGTGAAATGAAAATAAAGGTTTTCTTTTGGTTTTCTTTTGGAATGACCTAGTCAAAGTCTAAATCTAAACCTCACTGAGAGTTCTTCTGTATGGAAGAAAGATGAATAGGTACAGGAAGTGCATTATTACTAGGATGGGATGACCAGTTATTTTCCATGTGGGACACTGGTGGTTACACTAAAGAGTATACACTCACTGGTCACTTTATTAGGTACATCTTGCTAGGACCGCCTTTTGCCTTCAAAACTGCCTTTGTTCTTGGTGGCATACTTTCTACAAGGTGCTGGAAACATTCCTCAGAGATTTTGGTCTATATGGACATGATGGCATCACGCGGTTGCTGCAGAGTTGTCGGCTGCACATCAATGATGCAAATCTCACGTTCCACCACATCCCAAAGGTGCTCTATTGGATTGAGATCTGGTGACTGTGGAGGCCGTTGCAGTGCAGTGAACTCACCGTGATGTTCAAGAAACCAGTTTCAGATGATGTGAGATGGTATTCTGCATACCTTGGTTGTAACGAGTGGTTATTTGAGTTACTGTTGCCTTTCAGTCATCTCAAACCAGTCTGCCTATACTCCTCTGACCTCTGACATCAACAAGGTATTTTTCCCCACAACTGCCCCTCACTGGATATTTTCTCTTCTTCGGACCATTCTCTGTAAACCCTAGAGATGGTTGTACGTTAAAATCCCAGTAGATAAGCGGTTTCTGAAATACTCAGACCAGCCTGTCTGGCACGAAAAACCATGCCACGTTCAAAGTCACTTAAATCCCATTTCTTCCCCATTCTGATGCTCAGTTTGAAACAGAAAGATGTTTTGACTACATCTACATGCCTCAAAGCATTGAGTTGCTGCCATGTGATTGGCTGATCAGATATTTGTGTTAACAGGCAATTGAAAAGGTGTACCTAATAGAGTGACCAGTAAGTGTAGAACGGGAAACATGTATTTTCTTTGTGGGTGTCCAACCACATTTGTATTTTTCCACGTTTATACAAGTGCATTTATTTTTGCTTTATAAGAGAACAATGTGACGGGACCGACCTGTACCCCGACTGGGTACTCCCGCCAAACGTTGCTTCCTCCTGACGGGACACCAACAAGTAACCCCTTTAGCACCAGGCAGAACCAGCGTTGTAGATAGAAGGGGGGACATCGCTGCACCGAAGCTGCATTGGCACTGTGGCTATCCGAAGCTTAGCTACACGGTGTGGCTACAGCTCACCCAAACATCAGGCAACACTCATGTTGAGGTGAAAACAGGACTCTCTTATTAAAACCAAATACAGAGCTATACACAAGTAGAAAAGGGGCAAGACAAATATCACATGATCTAATTACCATGTCAGGGAGGAAGTAATTAGATCAAATCCTGCAACACAATATCCGGGGGAAGGACAGGATAACATGAGAGATAAATAATTACATTAATTGGGGACGTAGACGTGGAATCACCATAGACATATAACTGGCTTGAGACAGACAATGGCCAGGACACAGGGATAACAGGAGCTCACAGGATCAACAGCTACCTGTTATGTAATTGATAATTAGGTATGCAGCAGTGACACCTAGTCATACCTACAGGGGGTCTTAAGACAAGGGCTAACTCACACAATAACAGGGGAAACACTTCACACCTATACAATTAACAATGCAAAGACAATCAGCCTTCTTCCTACCACAGGATGTCCAGTTGACGTTACAGTTTTGAGACACTGAGTGCTAAAACATGGGGAACATCAGCAGAAACTGAACCCCTGTATTCACACACAGAAGTCTCTACAAGGCCTGGGCCCATAGTCGATAGGGAGGAGGCTGGCTCTCAGGCAGTGATAAAGGGTTCTGTCACAAACAACATACTGAAAAGCAGCCTGTATTGCTCTAGTTGGTCCGTCTGGGCGTTCACAGTAGCTTCTGACACCACCAATTTTTCCTGGAGTTCCTGTTTTTGACGCATAGTGTTTACCAGTTCCGACTGCAGCTGTAGGGTCTGTTTCTTTAAGTAAACCTGCATACCTGGACAGTCTTTGATTAGATCAGACTGTGGAAGAAAATTGAGAGTAAAGTTAGAGTATTCAAATGTTAATCCTGCTTTACAACAATTACATACATTGATCATTTTGCATGAGTAAAGTGACATCGTTTCGTTGAACAGAAATAAATACATAGAGCAGAGCCGAGAGCAAACAGTGGGACAGCAAATTACCCAATATACCGTTAACTGGCTAAACTCTGAATGCACAGACACGTCTTACTTACCAATAATACTGACTGAGGAGCCATATAAGTAATGGGGTTTGTAATATCTCCAGCATCCAATGACAGTTCCTTACTACAATGCATATTTGATGTTTCATTTCCTGTCATTTGTACCAAAACAGAAAATGTACTTTTAGCTGAAGTTTTTTTCATCTGGAGGTGCTCAATTTCTTTAACCATATTAACAATAAGATCTGGGTTGAAACCTTCTTCTCTGTTTCTATAATTCAGCTCGAGTTGCGCCTTAAGATGTTTAATCACTGTTTCAGCCTTGGCCATCTTTCCTTGTAGCCTTATAATCTCCTGCTTTAAATCTTCTTCCACTGACCATATATCATCTTCCATCTTTTCATCTTCTCTTTGCCCCAATATTGCACTTTCATTTTTCAGTTTTTCATTTATTAGACATGAATCATCTAGAAAGGTTCTGTAACAGAAAATGTGGTTATCCAATACTTAATCTTTAATTTACCTTAAAGAATATTTAAAAGTATTATTAATTGTATATGATGAGAAACATAATGTTTCATGAGCCAGTGTTTATAGCTGTTTATGTTGTGGCCAGATCTTGTCATATGGCACATTTGTGAAAATGTTGGGTCCACCCAATTTTATTAATGTCACTGTGAATTATACTTTCAGCTTAATTATATAATTATAATTTTCTGATCCATTCTGTTCACCATTTCTTATTATGGAGACGTCTCAAATGAGATTGATAGATTTTTTTTTTAGGAATCCAAAACACTATTTTTCTACGTGTTACAGATGCTCCGAGAGGGTTCTTTATACAAAATCAAAATCCACGGGGTACTTGCATAAAGTGTGGGTGTAACATTTAGTAATTTTCGATTTTTAATTATGGATTCAAAGTTACTTTTTATGTGAATTTTGTATAAATAACCTTCTCTGACATTTTTTCTGAAATGTAGCTGCTGTGGAGTTAAACAGGAGGGAAACAACAAACAATATACCAAGTACCTCATCAGAAAGAAGGTAACCCACATAAGCGCTTGCTTGCTTTACCTCCTTCCCTACCATGAACCCATACATGTTTCTATGTCCTCTTCCCAAAAATCGCACAATCACTGCAGCCTCTACATCCCTTGACAAATCCTCTACAGTCCAAATAAATCCATTTCATCACATGCCTTTCTGTTTTCTTCATACCCCAACACCACTAAGCACGTGAAGGCATCCAATTCCCACAAATCATATTCCCATTTGTTTTCTGTCTGTATCCTACTCCTTCTGTACTCAGGTGACATTGAATGTAACCCTGGCCCCACCATCCCCACCTTTTTCTGTCCCCGCACCTGCCGAACTAACACAAACTGCCGCAATCCCTCCAATCTTAAACCAGTCCACTGTAACCCTGGCACCCCTTTCTCCTGTGCCCTCTGGAATGCACACTCTGTTTGCAATAAACTAACTGCTATCCATGACCTTTTCATCTCTAACCACCTTAGCCTTCTTGCACTCACTGAAACATGGTTGAAACCCTTGGACACTACCTCTCCTGCTGCTCTCACTTACGGTGGCCTTCACTTCAGCCACACTCCGAGACCTGGAGACAAACAGGGAGGTGGTGTTGGTATTTTCCTCTCTCCTTGCTGCACCTTTCAATGTCTACCACCAATTCCCTCTCTGTCTTTCTCATCTTTCGAAGTACACTCTGTCCGCCTTTTCTCCCCGTTTGCTCTTCACATTGTGGCCCCACCTCACATTTCTTTGATCACTTTGCTGTTTGGCTTTCCCACTTTCTTTCCTCCACCATCCCTACACTTATCCTAGGGGACTTCAATATACCTATTGATGACCCATCCTCACCTGCTGCTTCCAAACTACTTTCACTCTCCTCCTCGCTCGGACTCTCACAATGGACCAACTCCCCAACGCACCGTGACGGTCATCAAATCGATCTAGTGTTCTCCCACCTTTGTTCCACATCTCAGTTCTCCAACTCTCCCATCTGTCTGTCTGATCACAGTCTGCTTACATTTAATCTTGACATACCACACACACCCTCCCTACCCAAGAAACCACCACAAACCTACTGTAACATCAGCAACCTCAACACTATGCCCACTCCTCTCAAGTATATCCTCCTCCTCCTGTCCTGACACAGCTACAGCTCAGTATAACCATACGCTAGCCTCAGCCCTAGATATGGTTGCCCCTGTAACTGTACCCAATTTCTCATGCCGTCCACCTCAGCCATGGCATTCCAAACAGACACGCCTCCTTCAAAGGTGTCCATGTACCGCTGAGCGCTGTGAAGGAAGTCTCGTTCACCTGAAGACTTCATTCACTACAAATTCATGCTCTGTTCCTATACATCGGCCCTCCATCTCTCTAAACAAACATATTTCATTGAATTAATCACCTCTCGTTCCCATAACCCTAAATGTCTATACCCTTCTTAGACCCACAGCCCTCCAACTTCTCTGCCCAAGAGCTTGCAACCTACTTCAAAAACAAAATTGACATCATCAGGGATAAGATCCTCCCCCATAGTGTCAATCATATGGTACCTCAACCTCCCTCCTCACCCGCTTCAGCCCAGTTACACCATTCGAAGTTTCCAAGGTCCTGTTGTCTTCCCACCTCACCACCTGTCCCCTCGGCCCTGCACCTTCACATCTCCTACCACCCCTCTCTAGTGTCCTTACCCCAACCCTAACCAACACCTTTAATCTCTCCTTGTCCTCTTGTGTATTCCCATCCTCATTCAAACATGCCATTATCTCCCCCATCCTAAAGAAACCTTCCCTTGACCCCACATCCCCAAACTACCGTCCAGTTTCACTTCTCCCGCTAGCTTTCAAACTGCTGGAACGATTAACCTACAATCAACTAACAAACTTTCTCTAGTTAAACTCTCTACTTGACCCTCTACAATCTGGTTTCCATCCACAGCATTCAACAGAGACTGCACTGACTAAGATTACTAATGACCTCCTCACAGCTAAAACGAAAGGCCAATTCTCACTGGTTGTTCTCTTGGACCTCTCAGCAGCCTTTGACATAGTCGACCACCCCCTTCTCCTACAAACCCTCCATGCTCATAGCATCTGTGACATGGCTCTTTCATGGCTTAAACCGTACTTTTAGTTTCTCATTTACTGGAACTTGCTCCTCTCCTCTACCGCTATCTACTGGTGTTCCTCAAGGCTCAGTTCTTGGGCCTCTGCTATTCTCCATCTACACTTCTTCCCTCGGAAAACTTATTTCTTCCTTTGGTTTCTAGTACCAACTATATCCAGATGACACCCTACACCCTATATTTCTGCTCCTGACCTTTCCCCCTCTCTTCTAACTCGCCTCACTGACTGTCTATCAGGAATTGCATCATGGATGGCGTCCCGTTACCTAAATCTCAACATCTCTAAGACTGAACACATGGTAATCCCGCCATCTGCTCTGTCCACTTTTCCTGACATCTCTATTACTGTTGACAACTCCACTATCCAACCAACAGACCAGGTTTGCTACCTTGGTGTCACCCTTGACTCTGCTCTCTCCTTCATCCCTCACATCCAGTCCCACACCAAATCCTGCTGCCTCCACCTGAAAAACATCTCCCGAATCCGCCCTTTCCTCACGCAAGACACCACCAAGTTACTAATTCACTCCCGCCTGGATTATTGCAACTCCCTACTAACCGGTCTGCCCCTCTCCCGCCTTTCACTGCTTCACTCCATCCTCAACACTGAAGCTAGATTAATTTTTCTCTGCCGCCGCTCATCATCCGCTGCTCCACTATGCCAATCACTTCATTGGCTCCCCATACCCTTCAGAATCAAATTTAAACTTCTGACCCTGACCTATAGAGCCCTCAACAACTCAGCACCACCTTACATCTCTATCCTCCTATACAAATACACCCTACCCGCCCTCTTCGCTCCTCTCATGACCTGCGGCTTTCTTCTACCATTGTTACCTCTTCCCACTCCCCTCCTGTGGAATTCCCTTCCTCCTTCCATCAGACTTTCTGCCTCGTACGTGACTTTCAAAACCTCTCTGAAAACCCACTTGTTCAGGAAGCGTACAACATTCCTTTACAGTGCTCCCAACCATCATCCTAATCAAAGTCATCTGAACAGCTTCATCGCAACCAGATCAACACATCCCCATCCAAGCAGTCCTCCCCTATTGTCTCACTCCCCTCAACCACCTACTAGATTGTAAACTCGCAAGAGCAGGGCCCTCTTCTCCTTTGCACCAGTTTGTTACTGTATGTGTTTATAAATTGTTCTAATGAATGTAACAGCGCTGTGGAATCGGCCGGTGCTTTATAAATAAATATAATGTAATGTAATGTTTTGATAACCACTGTGTAGCGGGAGGCTTGGGGGAGCCGAGCCTGGAGTGTAGCAAGACGAACGAGTTGGGATTCAGGTATATTCCCCATTTAAGCATTGGATAATCTAGTGTGTGTTACACAATAAACCATCAGAGTTTTATCTATTTGGGGGAAAAAAGGTTTGTGCATATTTGTTGGATAAAATAAATAATTAACTAATAAGAGATGTTGCATATTCTGAACTGCCATTTCAATTGCCATTGTAATACCTTTTATTTTATGCATAAAAGATAATTGAGGCCATATACTAATACTGTGTAATTAATGTGTCATATGTCAGCGGTATTGTTTGGGCAGCCTAATTGGAATTATACAGAAGCAGATTCTATGTAGAGACTTATCACATGCATTAATCAAATGACTCTGACGCGAGTTTTCAACAAACTCTTGACTTGGCATTATTTAAAGATACACTTAACTGAATCCCTTGCATTTAACCATGACATACTGCTAGCTAAACACTAATTAGAAGTTTTAGATATAATCAGATCAATCAGAAGTCCGGTCAAGACCCTTCACCCAGATATGTTGATAAATAATAGGTACATTTACTCTAAGGAACACACAAATTATGAGCTGAGGTTTGTTTAAGAAAAAAAATGTAAGAGGATTTTCTATCTCACTTCACCAATGTTCCTTGATGATGAATGGACATGAGAAGCTGCCTAATCTGTCTGTATAGTACTCCCAACTCTGCCTTCCTTGCAGGCGAAGCTCACTGGTGCTTGCAATTTATAATGCACAGTGAAATCATTGAGTTTAGACGGAACTCTATAACAACCCTATAACAAGTACATGGAATGGGTGAAGTTAATTAAATGTAAAACAAAAATTGTGACAGTTCTTTTAAATTATTAGAACTTTTTTGCTATCTGATGATTTATAAATTTAGTGGTATTTCTAAATAAATCTCTACAGTTGGTAGAGGTTGTCTGCGCACATGGAGGTTCCAGGTCCCTTGCAGCATTATATTCCCCTTACAAATGCATGTGGTGATTCTGTAGAGTCCTTGCACATGCATTTGCCCCTTCCCCAGCTATATTTTGTGCAGGAGGTGTATTTCACTGAACACATCTTCTGACATCTGGTATACTTACCGCCACCCATCTCCAATGCTGATTTGGCAAATGTTGCAAGATGGGGATAACAAGACAATTGAGCCGCATGTGTGAATGTGCTCAAATTGATTTCAATAGTAGCGCTCTCCTGTCACTTATTGGCTGCTTCAAGAAGCCCTTCAGTAGTGAGAATGTTAATATGCATTATATTAAATCATATAGAATAGCTCCTTGGGGCACTAAATGTATGTTTTAAGAAGGTAACATTTCTGTAATTAATGTTTATCACATGTGCCACACATAACATAAAATACACACACATAAAGCATATAGCGTATGGTTAGCAGTGAATATATGTAAAACAAATTTTATATTCACTTATTATACTACGTTTCTACTTTAGACACTGATTTACAGATTTAGAAAGCTTCATTAAATTGTTATTCATTTGTTGACTCAAACTGGATTAGGAGGATTTGAAAGTTGGTTACCTGATATCAACAGCTGAGTGCACTTCTGCATGTTCAGGTTCGATTTTAAGAATGAATAGTTCTTCTTGTGTGGTTGACTTATCCTTGGCCTCCTGGGAGAACTCTCTCTTATTCTGGAGACAGTCAGTGTTAGGTTATTTCACTTTCAGATTATACATTTCTGTTTCATATTTCTACACCTTGATATATAACTGTTAGTGGAGTGGAGAACAACAGGTCAAACTGGACATTTGCCCTAGTGCTCCAGGTGATAATATACTCCCACATGCTGCTGTGTAATTCAAATATTTTTTCCCTGCAATGCCCTTTAGCAACAAAGTCCTTGTGGATATAGGACCCACTTAATGCGCGGGGTCCCTCTCCTGCAGCATGGGTATTTGCAGAGACAAAAAACTGTCTCCATTTTTGGTGCTACTTCAGGGATGGCAGAGGGAGCTTCTCATTTCCAGTATTAACCTTTGTCTGTAGACACATGTTGTTGAAGGTGCATTGCTCTTTGGTTGGAAAGAAAAGAAAACTCTGTCTGATATGAAAATCAGTGTGTTATGTATTTATGTAAAAATGTCTATGAATTAAACGTTTGTGTATGTACATATGTATATTGATTATATCTTTAATGTCAGGCAAAGACAAGGGCATGCTAATGCACTGGCACTGTAGTGTGTATGGCCTTGAGCAGATACACTTATACAATAAAAACTGTCAGTTGTATTCCACAGTTCTGTTGACCAATTTAGAAGATTATTCCCTTTCGCAGGAACTACAGCATGTTTCCATCATCACTTAAAGTGTATCATGATGAAGCATGTGCTCCTACAAAAAGAACTGGAAAAAGTAGAGTATGGCACATGAGGTGTTTAGCACTTTGAGCTGAAAACAAAACCACAACATACATTCTGTGTGTTTGTACAAATATACTGATGTTCAGTTCAACATTTATGTAATCCCACCCTGTACAACATTTTGGTGCACAGATGGTGTCCACTAATTATCTACACTCTTGAGTAATATATATCTTTCCATCCTTACCTCGTTACCTGTACAGGACAAATTACTGGGAGCATTTGTTTCATTCCCAAAGCTATCAGAGGGATGAAAGCTGAAATCCTCTTCTCTCATATCTTCCATTAAACCTAAGGAAGATAGCATCCATTAAATACAATAACAAAACTATAGTGTATCCCAAGAGACTTTTGTCCAACATTTACTATAGATACATATTTTAACATAAAATCAAGCACAACAA
This sequence comes from Spea bombifrons, assembly GCF_027358695.1. Classification (NCBI taxonomy): domain Eukaryota; kingdom Metazoa; phylum Chordata; class Amphibia; order Anura; family Pelobatidae; genus Spea; species Spea bombifrons. The sequence continues at coordinate 16,332,287 of NC_071092.1, read as the reverse complement.
ATCAACCAGACTGTTACCATTCATTTTAAAAACAATTTTAAAACAAGAGAAAATGTAGTTCAGATGGCTGTAGATAAATTTGTGTTTGTACTATAGACTAAGTGTACAACAAATGGAGAATTAACTAACTCTAGCTGCAAATACATGTTTGAAACAAACTAACTTGTTTCTACAGCATGTAAACTGTGCCTCTGTGCAGGCAGGGCTCTGCTGCAGACCAGTTGGAGGGAGAGGAAGATAGCAGACCAAACCACTCTGACAGCAGGCGGTGTACAGAATTAAATAAACGTTTTTTGTTTTTTTTTGCTGCACCCCCCTGACTACTGTGTGTTTCTTCTGCTCTCTATGTCTAGTTTAACCTACTCTAAACAGCCTACTATTTCTCCTTCTCCTGTTGTTTATGGTCTGTAGAAATTGTATTGGAGTATCCAGTGATGCTGTGGCTGATCATATAAAAATATAAAGCAAATAATACAAATGTTAAACATTTCAACAAAAGTATCTAACATACAACCCCAGCAATGAAGAATGCATATAAAAATATTTTGTAGGCAACTTGATATGCATTCTTTAGCTGTAAAAAGAGAGCACCTCCCTTTAGAAGAAGCTGCAACTCCAGAGCTGCAGTGCAAAGCCCCCTGTGCTGTCCATAGCTCACTACCCGAAGCAGCCAAGCAGGAAAGCATTACAGTATTGCAAATACACAAGATTTGTCGATGGATGGTATGTCAAGGTATGTCGATGGATGTAGTACAAATTTCTAACTATAATCAAAGGTTGCCAACCTATTCTTGGAATACAACTGTTACCAAATTTAGTCAGCCACATCTACTACACTTGCTGCCTACTCCTGATTTTGCCAGGTGCTTTTAATCACAATAGGAAACAATCAAAAGGAACATATGTGTCACTTGATGTTGATTTTAGACCAAAAAAATGTAATGAGTGGCATAATGTACATCAGGAAACGTGGTTGTTGCAGCCATTTTCTTTTATTGTAATGGTACTTATTTTAAAGTATGCTGATTGCAGAGTTTTAGTATTGATATTCAATGTGTGGTGGGATTCAATAGATTACGTTTTTTATGCGTGAGATGGTGGGCCAGTCACATACCTGTTAAGTACATGGTATTAATTGGCATGTGTACAGACTAACTGAAGGTTAACAATGCAGAGTCTAATAAACCAAAATATGGCATTAGGATGGGACAGCATTTGAGAAGTATATGCATGAATATGAACTATACAGATTATAGTGGAGGACAGTCAAGGTTCATCAGATGAGCAGAGGGGCCAAGTTGATATATACTTCTAAATAAGTAAATTAAGAGATGTAGGTAGGTAGGGAAACTACCATAATATGCTTTGCAGGTTAGGGTTCAAATTTAATCTTCAAGTGTACAGGCAGTCAGTGAAGAAATTGGCATAGTAGAGTAATGGGTAACGAAGATCAGCAACATTCATGAAGAAATGCTAATACCGTATTTGCTCGATTATAAGACGAGGTTTTTTCCAGAGCAAATGCTCTGAAAAATACCCCTCGTCTTATAATCAGGGTCGTCTTATAATCAGACCTCAAATAGGTCTGATTATGAGAGTAAGATCCAGATCCCCCGCAGCGATGCAGAGGACCTGGATCCTCCTGTGTTAACCCCCACCCCCAACTTACCGGTGCTTCTGAGTCCCCGGTGCTTAGTCCGGGCTGCGTGTAGAGCTCTACGCGATACAATCGCGTAGAGCTCTACACGCTTCCCGGACTAAGCACTGGGGACCCAGATGCAGGGGACCTGAATCCTCCTGTGTTAACCCCCGACCCAACTTACCGGTGCATCTGAGTCCCCGGTGCTTAGTCCGGGCTGCGTGTAGAGCTCTACGCGATATAATCGCATAGAGCTCTACACGATACAATCGCGTAGAGCTCTACACGATACAATCACCGGTAAGTTGGAGGGGGCATAACACAGGAGGATGCAGGTCCCCTGCATCCTCCTGTGTTATGCCCCCTCCAACTTACCGGTGCTTCTGAGTAGGGCTGCAACAACTAATCGATAAAATCGATAATAATCGATAATGAAATTCGTTGCCAACGAATTTCATTATCGATTAGTTGAATCGATTATTATCGATTATAAAATGAGGGTTTTTTCAGAGCAAACGCTCTGAAAAATACCCCTCATTATATAATAGTTTAGTCTGACTCACAGCAGCAGCTCCTACTTACCAGCCCCTCCCTGTAATCACTGTGACAACTGGCCCCGCCCCCTTCCTTCTCCCAGAAGGCCAGAACCACATGGCTGTGACACTCATCTAACTGTAAGTATAAAATTAATATTTGGGCTACTGAAAGTTAGGGGAGGTGGGGGTTAATTTAGGGGCAGTTATGGTTGATGGGGTGTTTAGGGTTAATTTAGGGGCAGTTATGGTTAATGGGGTGTTTAGAGTCAGCTATGGTTAATGGGGTGTTTAGGGACAGGTATGGTTAATAGGGTGTTTAGGGTTAATTTAGGGACAGCTGTGGTTAATGGGGTGTTTAGGGTTAATTTGAGGCAGTTGTGGTTAATGGTGTATAAGGCATATCTGGGGCCACAGTGGCATATCTGGGGGTGGAGTGGAGTGGCATATGTGGGGAGGGCAGCGTGGCATGTCTGGGGAGGATGGAGTGGTGTATCAGGGGGTATAAGGCGTATCAGGCACAGTGGCATATGTGGGGGTGGAGTGGTATATGTGGGAGGCAGCGTGGAGTGGTATATGTGGGAGGCAACGTGGAGTGGCATATGTGGGAGGCAGCGTGGAGTGGAATATGTGGGAGGCAGCGTGGAGTGGTATATGTGGGAGGCAGCGTGGAGTGGCATATGTGGGGGTGGAGTGGTATATGTGGGAGGCAACGTGGAGTGGCATATGTGGGAGGCAGCGTGGAGTGGAATATGTGGGAGGCAGCGTGGAGTGGTATATGTGGGAGGCAGCGTGGAGTGGTATATGTGGGAGGCAGCGTGGAGTGGTATATGTGGGAGGCAGCGTGGAGTGGCATATGTGGGAGGCAGCGTGGAGTGGCATATGTGGGAGGCAGCGTGGAGTGGCATGTCTGGGAGGCAGCGTGGCATGTCTGGGAGGCAGCGTGGAGTGGCATATGTGGGAGGCAGCGTGGAGTGGCATGTCTGGGAGGCAGCGTGGCATGTCTGGGAGGCAGCGTGGAGTGGCATATGTGGGAGGCAGCGTGGAGTGGCATATGTGGGAGGCAGCGTGGCATGTCTGGGAGGCAGCGTGGAGTGGAATATGTGGGAGGCAGCGTGGCATGTCTGGGCTCAAATGTGCATAAATTGGGGGGGCTGGTTGGGAAATAAAGACAAGAAATGCATTTTATCAAAGTTTTTTTTTATTCTGCTGTTTGTATTTAACATAATTTGTTTATTAAATTATTTTAAATAAATGAAAAAATTACATTCATTTTTTTTATCCGATTAATCGATTAATCGACAAAATAATCGGCCAACTAATCGATTATGAAAATAATCGTTAGTTGCAGCCCTACTTCTGAGTCCCCGGTGCTTAGTCCGGGCAGCGTGTAGAGCTCTACGCGATTCGCGTGGAGCTCTACATGCTGCCCGGACTAAGCACCTGGGGCTCAGATGCAGGGGACCTGGACCCTCCTGTGTTATGCGCCCCCCAACTCAGAAGCACCGGTAAGTTTGGAGGAGGGAGGGGGAGTGTTAAATGGGGGGTGTAAGGCATTTCTGGAGGCAGAGTGCTCTGTGAAATGCCTTTTAACCCCTTTAATGCCACTCTGCCTCCTGAAATGCCTTAAACCTCCCTATATGCCACTCTTCCCCATAATATGCCTTTTAACCCTCTAAGTGCCATTGTGGCATATAGGGTTAAAAGGCATATCATGGGGCACAGTGGCATATAGGGTTAAAAGGCATATCATGGGGCACTGTGACATTTAGAGGGTTAAAAGGCATATCATGGGGCACAGTGGCATATAGGGGGTATAAGGCACTTCTGGGGCAGATGTGCATAACTGGAGGGCAGGTTGGAAAATAGAAGGAAATAAAACCAAAATATTTTTCTCAAGCATAGCTTTTATTAAAAAAAAGTGTTTAAATGAATTAACATTTACTGGTAAAACTTTTTTCCTATAGGGTCGTCTTATATTCAGGCTTTTTCTTTTTTTCCTAAATTAATATTAAGATTTGGGGGGTCGTCTTATAATCAGGGTCGTCTTATAATCGAGCAAATACGGTACTTACTTCAGTAATGAAGATCAGAGGTGACCAGTAAGTGCGTATTTGTTAAAAAAGGATGTAGGTGGCAATGTTTGGAGACTGATTGTGAGGGGTGACCAAGATGATGCAGAATGTTAATATTGTAGAAAGGGAAGACAGGAATTAGATTAGGTTTTCACTAAAGAAAGAGATTGCTGTGAAAGGAGACTCTGGGGTAGACATTCATTTAGAGACAGAGGCAAAGCAGGTGACATGATCAAAAAGTTAGAGAAACATCAGGGATTGGAATGTAAATTTAAGTGTCATCAGCGTACTAAGCCTTGCGGAATGTCACTGTCATATGTGTAGGTGTACAGATTATTTTTCACTGGTTATTCATTAAACCAGTGAGCGGTCACAGTGTGTCCTGGGGTGGGTTCTCTATGTCACTGAATGTCTCGTTATCAAGGCAATTTAGCAACACTGTTTAAGTTTAGGAGGTGATCGTTGATCGTTAAATCACATCTTTTAAGCCTGTCACATTGTATATGGTGGATGTTGACCCCCCGGGGAGGGGCCACACAG